>NC_052047.1:158256380-158553880 GCF_903992535.2 Arvicola amphibius | reverse complement strand
TCCTATCTCTTTTTGACCTGGTTGGTTCATTTTTTATTTATTTTTTTTAAATGTGAAAAATTTTGAATTTAGGTTTTTTTTTTTTTTTTTTTTTTTTTTTTTTTTTTTTTTTTGGTTTTTCGAGACAGGGTTTCCCTGTAGTTTCTAGAGCCTGTCCTGGATCTAGCTCTTGTAGACCAGGCTGGCCTCGAACTCAGGAGATCCGCCTGCCTCTGCCTCCCGAGTGCTGGGATTAAAGGCGTGCGCCACCACCGCCCGGCTGAATTTAGGTTTTTTAAAACAAAATAAGATAACTAATAAAACCTCAAGAAGCTGTGTCTGAAAATAGGCAAAGCATATTAGTATTTTTATCTAAAAACCAGAATTAACTAATCATTAGATTTGTTAAACCTGTTATAACAGATACTTAAAATACCTTTTCTAAAAGGCGTTGACTTCACCTGGACCTGTAAGGCAAGCAAAAGCAGTACCAAAGCCTGAGTGCTCTGGTTTGACTCCACATCTCTTTAGTTTTGGGTCAGATTCCCACTTGACTCTGCATGGGCATCTCTTAAGGATGGTCTTCATCCAGTTTATTTCATCGCCTTTCAGCACAACACACTCAGAAAACTCACAGTCCTAAACCTGCAGTCAGAATGTATTTCAGGAACAGCAAAGCTTCCTTATATGAGGAGAATTGCTCATGAGGACCTTCAGGCAGAACTGTTTCAGGATCAGCTTGTTATTTCAAGCCACAATGGACTTCTTAGGACAACCTTGTAGAACAAGAACTTAGTACTTGAGACCAGACCTTGTCTCATGCTGCGTAATCATGTCTACCTTTTGTCTTTTGTCCCAGTTTTGAAAATATTTACATGAAGGTTTATGGTTCCCCTGAAGACAGTTACTACACCTGATTTATTTGTACCTCTCAATGTGGTCATATTGATCAGATTTCTCTTAGTCCCTTACCATTGTTTGTCTCTTTAATCAACATATTGGGAGAGGTGACCAAGTCTGACTTTGGACTATTGGATCTGGGACTTTTCCTTAATAATTCTGTTATATTGTGAACTAGAAGGATTTTTTTTTTCTAAGGTTACAACAGAACTTACTTACAAGCCAATTTGAATCAAATCATTCTTGGGGGTAAGTGTGTAAGCAGAAGTTCTTTCCTTCCCGGTCCTGTAGCTGTTCAGTCCCAAAGAAACATACAGAAGCTTATATTTATTATAAACTGTTTGGCCTATTAGTTTAGACTTATTATAATTAACTCTTAATAATTTAAATTAACCCGTAATTCTTATCTATGTTTAGCCACGTGGTTTGGTACCTTTTCTCTGTAAGGCATTCCTCTGTGTCTAGATGACAACTGCATCTCTGCCTTTCCTCTTCTCAGTATTCTCTTAGTCTGGTTGCCCCACCTGGCCACTGGCCAATCAACATTTTTTTAAAACCAATAAGAGTGACAGATCTTCACAGTGTACAAAAGCATTATCCCACAGCATAAGTGGGAGTTTGTTATATAAATATATCACATAGCATTTATCTGAAGGTTACTATATAGGAACATAAACTGTTAAACCTAGATGATATAACCTTTATACCATAAAACTTAAAATCATAAAGCAAAGAAAAATAATTTTGAACGATGTGTCTAAAGCTATAATTGAATGATATAAGATCCTCTGCTATCTTAATTTCTTCTGTTCCTGTTGCTGTGATAAAATACTCTGAAAAATCTTTAGGGAAAGAGGGCTTATTTGACTCAGAGTTCCAGGTTATGGTCTGTCATCGTGGATAAATCACAATGGCAGGAGCTTGAGGGAGTTAGGAGAGCACTGCTCAGTGTGAGCTAATCCTCAGCTTTTTTCTCCATTTTATACAGATCTGGCCCTCTGTTCAACAGTGAGTGAAGATGGGTCTTCCCACAGTAGTTAGTGTAATTGAGACAGTCCCCCAGAGGCATGCCCACTTCTGTCAAGTTTATGTTAACCATCACAGCTGCTTCATTTGGTCAGGCTAAAAACTCTTGTTGGTGTTTTTATGTCTTAAAGTAAAAACTTTTATATTATAATCTCAAGAATATCAAATAATCTAAAGAAACTGTCAGCTAAACCAATCAGGCACAATAACACATTAAATTAGAGTGCACTCTTAGAAACTAAATTTTGAACCCAGGAAGCCAAGACTAATCCTTAAGAAAGTTTAAGGAGCCAAAAGATCAGAAGGCGAAGGTAGGTTTGCAAAGGAAAGGAAGTATCTTTTCCTGATTTAAGAACTAAATAACAGAGAGGGAGGCATGCTTCTAAATAGGAAGTTTTGATGAAAGTCAGAAAACCCTGTTTTGTTTGTCAACAGGATGATAGAAAAATTTATTTAGTAAAACAGCAGAGGTTCTGATACAACTCAGAAACCTTATAAAGTCTTTAACTCAAATTTTTGTTCAGGGCATATAGGTAGTATAGGACCACTTCCCTGTAGATTTTATCTTTAAAAAGCCCCTCATCTTTTCCTTGGAAAAAAATTTGTTTCACTTCGGAATCACTAGAGAAGAGAATAGAATAGGATAAAGAAAATAAAGAAGGCAAGGTTGGTGTTGGGCAGATACAAGTCAGTAGGGATTGAGAACAGATTCCTCAGGGTTCTTCTTTGTTCTGACAAAACCTTAAACATTTTTATTCCTGTTCTTTATCATCTTTTTAATACAGTATCAAAGTAAACTAGCAATGCTATTGTTTCTTCATAATTGTACTTAAATTCCAGTTCATAGTGATTGCTCATTTAGCATCTTTAGTTCTGTTGCATAGGAGTTTTACATGAAACAAGCCAACCCAAAACAAAACAAAAATTAAGTTGGGCACATCAGACATTCTTCATGTTTTCCAAATAGCTTGCAGGTTAAAGTATCATAATTATAAAATACAAAGTCAGCTAAGTACCAGATGGTATGTGCTTTTTACTGATGCCCCTACCCACCCATCAAATATGTTTTCCTCCTTTGAATTTCTGCTTTCCTTTTTGGTGTCTTTTTATTTAATTATTTTCTTATTTTTTTTTTCTTCTCAGAAACTATAACCCATGCTAGCTGGGGAGATTTGTGTTTTGGTTCAGATTTATGTGCCACTTACCTCTCTCATTCCATGTATTTAGTGGTATTTTATTTGTACTTTAGTAAATAAACTTTGCCTGAAGATCAGAATGCAAAAGTAAGCTACTAGAGGCCAAGGAGTGGTAGCACACACCTTTTTTTAAAAAAAGTTATAAACTGATTGGCCCATTAGCTCAGGCTTCTTATTAACTCTTATAAATTATATTAGCCCATTATTCTTGTCTGTGTTAGCCACATGGCTCAGTACTTTATTCAGCGAGGCAGTCACATCTTGCTTCTTCTGTTGGCACACACCTTTAATCCCAGGACTCTGCTATACAAGATCGATCCAGAAATAGATCCAGGTGGTGGTGGCTCACACCTTTAATCCCAGCACCAGAGAGGTGGAGACAGGATAATATGGCTAGGTGGAGAAAGGAATATAGAGGGGAAGAGACATGAACTCACTGGAGTGTGGAGTCTGAGGATTCGTGGAGACAGGATCCCACCCTTTTGGTCTGAAGATTTGGTAGAGGTAAAAGGTCTCTCTAGTGACTGGCTGCTTTGCTCCTCTGATCTTCAGCTTGAACCCCAATGTCTGTTTCTGGGTTTTTATGTTTTGTGCTACACATGTATGGTTTATTCTGTGCATTTATGGGAATATACTTGGCTGAAGCATCTAAGTTTCATCCAAGCCATGAGTGTGATCTGTTGTCTTGGACTTCATGTGAGTTAACTGTGCATCCTGTGGAGTTCCCCTGACACCAGTGTAGTGACCTATGGGAGATAGTTAACTGACAGCCTCTATAGTTAACCCAGTTAAGAGCATAGGAGCCCTTTAATAATGATCAGAGCAAGAATAGGCTCACACCTTCAGAATGTGCCAAAGCTCAGAGGTATAGTATTTTTAAAGACAAACCCACAATTATATCAGTGCTTGAGGGGGCTTACATCAGTGAGGGTAGCCCAGTAGCATTTGTTTTCTTGCAGAGCTTAGTAGTACTTTTCAGACACTGTAGTACAATTAATTTTGGTTTACAAATCTTCCTAGTTATTTTGGCTTTATGTTTTAGCTTACACAAGGATTAATTATTTTGGTTAGAACACTTGGACCGTGGTAAGGGTCACGGACATTCTTCAAATAGCAGCGAAGGTGGATGTGACTGTTGCAGGGTGGAAGGCTGAGGGACAGCTAGGAAGACACAAAATAGAACCAAGACAAATGGTGCTACATGAGTCATCTTACCACCACTGACTTGTGCTGGAGGGAACAAGTGCCTTGTATGTTCAGTGTGCCCATCGAATGGGCAAGAGTGCAGTTGGCACATAGAAAGAAACAGACTTAGAGGTTGTTGGAAGGCAGTCAAGTGCTTGGAGTGGGAGGTAAATAAATCCTTTACCCCAATACTCTGAAAGGATGTCCAACCACCCATTCAGCAAATCATCAGACCATCATTTAAACCAAAGAGGAGGTTTGGGTCTCTGAAAGAACTCACCAACATACGCTTAAGCAAGCAGAGTGAATGATTGGGCTCGAACATCTTGAACAGGTACCTGCCACCAAACTAGGTGACTTGTCTGGTGAAAGTGGATTTTCTTTTCTTGGCCTCAAAACTTTTAGGTTATAGCTCTTTCTTTTTTTTTTCTTTTTGGACTGGAAGGAGCATAATTTAATAAATACTGCTTAAAATTCTAGGAAAAATAGTACTTTGTATGTATTTAATGTGTTTCATAGTATACAAAATGAATGAGGACTAAAAACTCCTCTTAGAAGAACAATTCAATGACATGTGATATGCTATGCAGTAGTTGACACAAAATGAATAATAGACCTATATTTATTTCTCCAGCAATAAAATTATTAGAAAAAAATAGAAAATATTTTGTGAAATTTCTAGTCAGGTTAGGAAAAAAATTCTTAAATCAGTTACCAAAGTGAAAGTTCAACCTAGAATTGTTTGCAGATGTAATTCATTAAAACTAAGAGTTCTGGTATTTGGGGGATATTTTGAAGACAAACACTGGACACCTACTGGAGAAATATTTGCAAGTCATATACGTGACAGTAATGTACATTTGCAAAATATTTAAAGCTCACAAATTCAGTTGTCAGCAGACACTTAAACATCATGCATTCCTCATGTTTTCTAAATAGCCTGCAGGTTAAAGTATTATAATTATAAAATACAAATCCAGCTATGTACCAGACGGTATGTGCTTTTTACTGTTGCCCCTCCCACCCATCAAGTAATTTTTCCACTTCTTTGAAGAAAATAAAATATATGAAAACAGATTCCTAGAAAATGTGTTTTATGGAATTTGAAAAATATATGTACATTAAAATGCAGATGACGAGATGAACAAATTCATTGCTTGTTAACTGAACGTGTCTTTATATATTTATTGGATATCTTAAACTAAGAAGACTTTGTCAAATATATTGGTGAAGAAATTAAGAAACTAAATTTCTCTCATATACATGGTGAGAACATAAAATGGACAACTTGTAAAAGTCGCTTGAATATTTCTGACAGTAAACACTTATTTACTACTTAGTGGATATTACACACTTAAAAATTTGCACAAGAGAGATAGAAGCTCATGTTCATATAAAAATCTATATATCAAACATAATAGATGCTTTTTCTAAGAACAAATACTGGAATAAACAAATCATAGTTACTATTAAAATTAATAAGTTTTTTTTTTTTTTTTTTTTTTTTTTTTTCCGAGACAGGGTTTTCCTGTAGTTTCTAGAGCCTGTCCTGGAACTAGCTCTTGTAGACCAGGCTGGCCTCGAACTCAGAGATCCGCCTGCCTCTGCCTCCCGAGTGCTGGGATTAAAGGTGTGCGCCACCACCGCCAGGCAAAATTAATAAGGTTTTAAAAGGATGCAATTGAAATGGATGCAAAAATAACTAAGTGAAATCACCCAGAAAGATACACAATACATGGTTTTAAGAATACGAATTTCTTAAATTCACACTAATAGGAAAGAGAAATCACTAGGTTGGGTAGATGTTTGACAGAAGATGGACCTTTTCTGTGCTTAAGTGTCTTCTCAAAATATGAAAGTTCTTATTCCCAATATTTTAGAATTTGGCTACTTTGGTGTTACAACATTTAAGTAGATAGTCAACTTAAAAATCAGGATAAGATTGGATCTCATATAACATAAAATATATTTTGTAACAGCAGCAGTACTTAGAGCCATATTGGGGAACAATGTGAAGGTTATAGAGAAGTCTCAGAAGAAAGCAAACCCATCTTGTTCATGGTCATGGATTCCTTCTCCCAGAATTTAGAGAAAGTGTGTCTTTACTACTGTTACAGCAGGGTAGCAGTTGAAATCTGAGGGAGCTATATAACCCCACTCTAGACTTTAGTGACTGATTATGGCAGACAGTGTTCATGGTCTGTAATTTAAATATGTTCTAGTTGTTTTTGGCAAAGCATTCTTTTATTTAAAAAATGTCAAAAATGTAAATCCTTAAAAGAGCATCACTTTTCATACAACATATAAAAACTATTTTGTAGTTTTATAAATGCAGCAGCCATTATAATGAAGCCATGTGGATTAGAAACTAAGGAGAAATTTTGGTCCCTCTTTGTTTATTTTATTTTATCTTTTTTACTGTTTTTATTGAGTTATACATTCTTCTCTGCTCTCCTCTCTTTTTCTCTCTCCTTTTCTATCCTCTCCCATGATGCCCTTTCCCAGTTTACTCAGGAGATCTTGTCTTTTTCACCTTCCTATGTAGATTCATGTATGTCTCTCTTAGGGTTCTCTTTGTAGTCTAATTTCTCTGGAATTGTGGCTTATAGGCTGGTTTTTCTTTGCTTTATGTGTAAAAGCCATTTATGAGTGAATGCATATTATGTCTTTCTGAGTCACCTCCCTCAATGTTGTTTTTTCTAGATCTGTCCATTTGCCTGCAAATTTCAAGCTGCCATTGTTTTTTACTGCTGTGTAGCACTCCATTGAATAAATGTACCACATTTTCTTTATCCATTCTATAGTTGAGGGGCATCTAGGTTGTTTCCAGGTTCTGGCTTTTACAAATAATGCTGCTAGTTCGAGGCCAGCCTGGTCTACAAGAGCTAGTTCCAGGACAGGCTCTAGAAACCCTGTCTCGAAAAACCAAAAAAAAAAAAAAAAAAAAAAAAAAAAAAAACAAAAAACAAAAACAAATAATGCTGCTATGAACATAGTTGAGCACATGTCCTTGTGATGTATGATTGAGCGTCTTTTGGGTATATACCCAACAGCGGTATTGCTGAGTCTTGAAGTAGATTGTTTTTTAATTTTCTGAGAAATCATCAAAAAATTTCCAAAGTGGCTGTACAAGTTTGCACTCTCAGCAGCAATACTTGAGTGTTTCCTTACTCTACATCCTTTCCAGCATAAGCTGTCATCAGTGTTTTTGATCTTGGACATTCTAACAGGTGTAAGATGGAATGGAATCTCAGAGTTGTTTTGATTTGCATTTCTCTGATGGCTAAGGATGTTGAGCATTTCCTTAAATGTCTTTCAGTCCTTTGAGATTTGTCTGTTGAGAGCTCTCTGTTTAGACTACAGCTCTTAATTGAAAGGAAAATACATTTATTTTTAACTAAGTATAAATGACCATATCCTAGAAACACAGATTTGATTAGCCTAGACTCCCTTCCTCCCTACCTCCCTGTTGGGAGCAATGAGACCCCAGATCCTGAATTGTAATCCCCTGATCTGAGTGCCTACAGCTGCTCTGAGCACGAGACCTTCAGGAGTTCCTGATGGCAGGAGAGTGGTTTTTGATGGGTTTGGCTGGGGCGTGGCTATCTCTATATAATCTGCCCCTGAACACAATAAAGGGAGCAATCTTGGGGAATTCAAGGATGACCCATGTCGCTGTCTCTCTCTCTGTGTTTGTGTATTTTAACCTCCTGCCCTTGCCCGAATCTCACGAACTGGGTGCCAGTGCACCGAACGCAGACATGGGGGCGCGGTGCGCGGCAATTGGAGGTCTCCACCGAGATTTCGGCAATTGGAGGTCCCAGCCGAGATTTGGGAACTAGGGAACGCTGAGAGGTCGCCCTCAGAAGGTGAGGGTGGATTGGGGTATGGTTAATCCTGATGTCCTTCGCTCAGTTGGGCAGCAAAGCAAAGTCCAACCGAGAAAGAGGGGTAAACGAACAGGGTTGTCCCCGGCCGGGGGGGATGTATATATTGGGAAAAGATAGAAAGAATGTATATAGCTTAAAAAGATAAATGTGTACAGATGTATGATATGTTGATTGTGTTGTCTTTTGTGTTCTGGACTGGAGAAAGACATTTGATTCTAGGAACTGTTAAGAAAGGTAACTTGACTTTAAAATATGGGCTTAAGAATTTGATGTATTGGAAAAGAGGTTCTGTTTTTGTCTCCACAGACAATTAGAGCCTAAGGATTTATTTGATATTCATGTGGTTTGAATCCCCGAGACCTCCTGAAATGTTGCAGTAGAGTGTGAGCCGTGCTGGCTCCAGGCAGAGGGCACTGAGGGGCTGCAACTCGTGCAAGCCCCGGGACCTGCCTCGAGGACTGACGAGGAAAGAACGCTAGGCCCACTCAAGCTCGGGCCTTAGGGCGCAGAAGTGCAGCACGACCGCGACCCGCAAGCGACTGGAAAATGGCAGTGAATTGCAGTAAATACCCCTAAGAATGTGGTGTCCCAGCTCAGCAGGAAGTAGCCAGACAGATTGACAACACCCAAATTCCCTAAAAGATAATTTAAGTGGGGCCCCTTCAGTGGTTGCCCAGCAGCAAGCCTGCTTCCCTGAGTTCCGCTCCACTTCATGCACCAGTTTGGACCCAGAACGCAGCTGGGGCTAGAAGGCAGCTGGAGCAGAGCTTTGCTAGGTGGCTGTGGTGGAAGGCACATTGCCTCAGCCCAGTCGGTGCCTAGCCTGGCGGATGCCACAGCAGCGCACAACAAGTGCTGGAGCTGAGACAAACTGGCGCACAGACCCCACTGGGCTGCCCGAGAACGCAGCAGCGGGACAAGGAGAAGGCAGTGAAGTTGCTCTCTTGTGTTCCCTAAAAGCCAGTATTCTCCTGAGGAGATGCTGTCACTCTCTCCTGAGTATAGGTTCAATCAAAGTGACCAAAAGGCTGTGTGGCCAGAAGGGTCTTCTGTTTTATAAAAAATTTAGGGGGGAGATGTTGGGAGCAATGAGACCCCAGATCTAGAATTTCTTGTAATCCCTTGATCTGAGTGCCTATAGCTGCTCTGAGCACGAGACCTTCAGGAGTTCCTGATGGCAGGAGAGTGGTTTCTGGTGGGTTTGGCTGGGACGTGGCTATCTCTATATAATCTGCCCCTGAACACAATAAAGGGGGCATTCTTGGGGAATTCAAGGATGACCCGTGTCACGGTCTGTCTGTCTGTGTTTGTGTATTTTAACCTCCTTCCCCTTGCCCGAATCTCGCGAACTGGGTTCAAGAGCACCGAACACCTCCCTCCCTCCTTCCCTCCCTCCTTCCCCTTTCTTTCCCTCCCTCCTTCCCCTTTCCCCTCTCTCCCCTTTCTTTCCCCTCTCTCCCCTCTCTGTCTCCCTCTTTCCCTCCTTTTTATTTTTTTTCTAGAAGCTAGATTATTTTAGCCAGTGTGAGGTTACTTACAGGAGCACGGTGACTCAAAAGTAGCTATATTATATAAAAAAATCCTAATTTGGTATGGGTGAAACCCTCATAAACGCCTCATCAGTTGATTCCTACCCTCAGTTGTGCTTATCTCTACATATTCTAGGATTTTATTTCAAGACTTTATGCAGGTGGGGGTCACAAGGGAGTAGTAGCTGAAATCCCAGGGGATGGTCTGGTGGCTGTAGTGAAGAGGCGACGGGCTGTGTTCCTGCCGCCCAGCTCTTGGCCTCCTGGCTAGCTTATGCCCAGAAATAACAACACACAAACTGTATTCATTTAAACACTGCCTGGCCCATTAGTTTCAGCCTCTTACTCACATCTTGACTAACCCATATCTAATAATCTGTGTAACACCACAAGTGGTGTCTTACCGGGAAAGATTCAGCATGTCTGACCTGGCAGCTGACTCCATCGTGTCTGACCCAGAGAGGAGAGGCATACTAACTTCCCTTCTTCCCAGCATTGTTCTGTCTACTCCACCCACCTAAGGGCTGGCCTATCAAATGGGCCAAGGCAGTTTCTTTATTAACCAATGAGAGTCCTCCATCAGGTGGCCTTCCACTTCTCCTGCTAGGCTGTGTTAGCTGCCTTGCCATCATTGTCCTAGCTGTCAATGCATTGCTTGCTGATTTGTTGCCATGTCTCTAAGCTAAGGTACCCTGTAGGGTACTCTGCTCCTTGGTGCGTGGTAGTAATGTTTATAAAACGATGTTCTTTCTGGAGCAGAACATTGTACCTTCTTGGAGCACTGGTCCCTTTGACATTTGTAATGCCACTGAAACTGGTAGAGCTACTGGATATGTTGTCATTGTATATCTCTCACTAACCTTTTGCTTTAATCTATTTGTGTCTTTATAATTGAAGTGGCTTTCATGTTTTTGTTTTGTTTTTTTTTTTATTCATTTTGACTTTTTTCTTGTTCAACTTTCCAACAAGTTACATCTAAAGTTACTGTTGATGTAGTTGGATTAATGGGTTTATACTTATATTGTTTGATATGTATTTGATGTTTGTCTCTGGTTTCTATTGCAGAGCTCCTGTGTTAATGAAATTTCATATGACAGGATTAATTTTTGTTACTCATGATGAGTCCCTTTGGTAGTTTGAATTTATACTATTGAGGTGACAGGAAAGGATCACTAGATAGGTCCCAGGATGAACCAATCACCAGAAAGACCAAGTGGTTAGAATATTAGAAAATTGGAATCTCCAGCCTCCACTCGTCAGTCTCTAGGAAAGGTTATAGTCTTGGAATTCTAACTGTAAGAATTCTTAGGGCAACTTGATGAGCTTCTTTATTAGTAAAGAGGTGAATTTGATACACTTATGGCATATCCAGAGAGGATGTAATAGCACTATGACCAGCTGAGCAAACTCAATTCTGCATTTCCAGGTGTGATGTCAAAGTGCTCTTCAGATCCCCAACTCTTTTTCAGCTTTGTTGACTGCAACACCCTTTTCTCTTTGGGGTTGATTCCACTGACACTTAGCAGCTTTCCTCAACAGGTTTTCCATGAGCCTGACATTTCCAACATTTTGGGGTCTCCAAGGCAATCAGACTTCACCTTCACAGCTTCACACAGTGACCTCTCTGGGCCTCCATACAGGGACATACCTGACACATACATCTTTCCTTAGTCATAGAGGGAGATTCTACAACCTCTTTCTTGCATTCTTGACTCTAAAGCCAGAACCACATGGCTGAAGCTGCTAAGTTCTGCTGCTAGATTCTAGGCCATCATCTACATTGCTCTCAGTTTCACTGTTGTCCCTGTTCCTACTGTGGTGACCCTAGGCTGTCGGCCCATGGTGCTTAGGATGGCCCACTAAGCCCCACTTAAAATGTCCAGTTTTTCTAGCTCAGAGTCTCATCATGTTCCATATTTCTGCAGACTAAAGCATGGTCAGGCCTATCACACAATACCCCAGTCCCTGGTGTCAACTTCTTATCTAGTCAGTGTTCTGTTGCTATGAAGAGACGCCATGGCCACAGCAACTCTTATAAAGGAAAAATTTAATTGGGCCTGGCTTTTACAGTTTCAGAGGTTTAGTCAGTCCATTGTCATGGCAGGAACCGTAACATCATGCAGGCAGACATGGTGCTGGAAAGGTAGCTGAGAGTTCTACATTTGGATCGCCAGGCAGCAGGAACAGCAGTGCCACTCGTTAATGACCAAGCATTTAAATATATGAACCTATGGGGTCCATTCTTATTCAAACCACATAGGTCACAACGTGGACCTATTAGTGTAGAAATGATGAGCATTTTTATGTTACTAGAATCTTTAATTTGTGAAATAATTATATCTAGAAATAAAATATAGGCCTGGGATTGAATCCTAGGATACCCATTTGATGTTCACTGAAGAACTGCTTAACTCTTGCATAGAAAACTCAACGATACATTTAGTTGTAGAGGGTTATATGTTGAATGCAAGATAAAACTTTTTGAACTTTTTGGTGTTAGCATATTCTAACTTTTCTATTTGTTGGACCTGTTTCTTTTTAAAAAAAGTTTTTTGCCTTCTCTGGTTTTCATTGAACATTTCATATAAGTTTTGTTTTTTCTTTCATATTAATTATACTTTAAATGTTGTCTTAGAATTTGTGGTATTCACTTAAATGTAATCTAAGTCCATTCAGATGACATTCCACTGCTTCATGGGTAACAGACAATACCAGTACCTTCTAGAAACTTTGTGTTTTCATTTTCACCTAAGGAGTGAGCTAGTACAATATTGCTGTTAATGTTCGGAACAAACAACTTTCCATTAGCTTATTTAAAAATAATGAAAATAAAAGATTGGATTTTACCCTCATTACTTCTTTAATTTTCTTTTTCTCTTAAATCCATTTTTAGCACTCTTTAAATGAGTCTACCTGCAGCATTTCTTGTTAATTTTTATTCATATGAGAGTTTTCAGTTTTTTTTCAGAGCCTGACCCCATTTGAAAAATTATGGAGATGCAATATATATGTTTACCATATATAGATACACTATATATAAACACACTATATATGTTAGGCAGGGTGGCTTGAAGACACAGAAATCCCCTTGGCTCTGCCTCCCAAATCCTGGGATCAAAGGTTTGTGCCACCATGCTAGTTTCAATATTTATGTCATTAACTATGTTACATGTGTATACCTCAGTGTCACTAAATTCACAATGTATTAGAGCATTCAAAGCTATCTACCTGTAGAGCAAGTCAAACACTATCTATTAAGCAGTAATAACTCATACTCTACTATCTTCAGACCCTGGTAGTGATTGTATTTGCCCTGTATTTTACTAGCTTCTTTCAGTGTGTCCGTACAGCTTATCTATTTTGTAGCATGAATTTAAATCATTTTAAAAAATGAATAATACTCCTCTCTCTCTCTCTCTCTCTCTCTCTCTCTGTGTGTGTGTGTGTGTGTGTGTGTGTGTGTGTGTGTGAGAGAGAGAGAGAGAGAGAGAGAGAGAGAGAGAGAGAGAGAGAGAGAATAATGCTGCTGTGAATGTGACTATTTTTCTTCTCATCCCTGCTTTCAGATACCTTGGTTACAAACCTAGAAGTAGAATTAATGTATCATATTCCCACTTGTCTTTGTGTTTTGATTATCTGCTTAGAATTTCTTTTCCTTTTTCATTTGCTTTTTAGCTTAATGTGTGCCTTTAAGAGTTAGAGACAGTCTTTAACACAGTATAATACTATTTATCCATTGACTAGATCCATTCTGCCAGTTTATGTCTGTTACAGAGTGCTGGAACCCAGGGAGTTGTGAGTGTTGAGCAAGCGCTTTAGAACTAAGCTCTATCCCAGCCCTTACTATTTTGAGTTTGGGTCTCACTATGTATCTTAAACTGGTCTTGTTCTTGCTGTGTATTAGTACCTCAGCCTCTGGCCTCCAAAGTCCTAGATTTATAGATGTTTGCCTCCTGCTAACCTGTTTGTGTTTAATTAAAGTGATAGGGAGTAAGTCTGTGTTTTCATTTCACTATTACGTTATACATATGTCATAACTTCGAGTACATGTTGTGTATATACAGTGCATGTGCCTCTGTGTGTGTGTGTGAGTGAGTTCACAGGACAGAGGAGGGTATCAGGCATCCTTCTTTTACTTTCTGACATTTTTTTTTTTCTTGAATTTCATGGAGTCTGGAGTGTTTTTCATCTAGGCTGGTGGTGAGCAAGAGATTCTCCTGTCAGACTTTCTTAGACTGTACAGAAGAATTAACACGGGCTAGTAAATATAATTTCTATTTTCAATTATGACAATTATTTTTCTATGATGTCATTTTAAGAGGAAGCATATTTAACTTAAAAATGAAATACAGTTGAATATATTTTTTTTTTTTAAAGGAGCCGTGGTCCTCAAGAACCTTGAAATTAAAGAAAATGCATTGGTAGGTCTTGCCTATGAAATTTTATACTAGTGTATTTAATTAATACATTAATTCCTAATTTAACATGCCACCTTAAATTACTTCACCTATGAGAAATTTTGATGGTTATTTTCATACAATATGAACTTTGCAAAGTAGATCTAAATTCTTAAAGATAGAAACTGCCAGTATAGTTTTTATTTACTTAAAATATTTGTATTTTATTTATTTCTATAAGGTATTACTTTGTAGTGTTTAACTTGTCTTCTAGTTTATTTAGCATCATTTTAGTATGTTAAATTCCGTGGCCTGGATTATATTCAGTCTTTTGCAACTCTTACAGCATCTATTTGCACAACCATTTCACATTGCTAAGAGAAACTCTAGCCTCATTCGACAATCACTTTTTTCCTCACTTTCCACTGGCGTTGGGAATTTTCTTCATTGTACCCTGACACTGTACTCACTAAATAATTTTCTAAACCTTGTTTTCCATCCCCATAAATTTACTTCATCCAAATGGTACCAGGCCATATTTGCACATTGCTCTTATTTTGTTTCACTTGGTGTAATGCTTTCTTGGGTCATCTATGTCATAGCATGTACCACGGTGTCGTTTCTTTTCATGATGAATATTCTCTATATACCACATTTGGTTGTCCATTCAGTCTTTCTTCCCTGCAGCTTTGATGAACACTTAGGTTGTTTTCCACCTTTGGGCTCTTTCAAATATGCATCTAAGAATGATTTTCTGGTTTTTCTAATTCGTTTAGGCTTTTCCAGAAAGAGCCAAGGTTTTTTTTTATTTGTTTTTTGTTTTGTTTTTCCTATAGCTGTGAAATCACTCTATATCCCTTTCAACAAGTTCTAATTTTTTGACATTTCCCAAATCTTCTAAAAATTACTACTCTCTGTTTTACACATTAGCTGCCACCTATGAAGTAGTAAATATCTTTCTTGATTAGCAGTTCTCAAATAACTATTATTTCCTGAATAGCTAGTGATATTGAACATCTTCTCATGTAGTTGTTACTATATTCATATGTCCTTTGGTGAAATGTTTATTCAGTGTGCTGGGATTAAAGGCATGAGCCAGATTGCCTTTATTTTTCAAAATAAAAGTATAAAATTTATTAAAAAACCACCCACAAAATTCTGTATAACCAACAGTGATACCACTTGCAAACACTTAAGCAAATTCATGACAAAGATTTAAAATGTATTTTCAGTTGCAGTATTGATTTAGCCTTATTCAGAACAGTTTTTTTAAAAAAATTTTATGCTCAAAGCAAGTAAGAAATATAAAGTATAATAGATAATTTTGACAGCTATTGTTACATTTATTTTCCAATGCTAGTACATTTCAACAAAACATGACATTTCAGTGCATTTTGCTAACTAAATGTGAAATCATTTACAATGACTGTGCACCAAACTTTAGCTTCATTGATCTTTCATGTAACAAGTAATGAATACTTACAAATATTCAAGTACTGATAGTGAGTGTTCTGTTGTATGCAGAGAACTCAATATTGATCATGTATTAAAAATAAATATGCAAATCATCATGATTATAATTATCTCTTTGCCTTTTATGTGGTGGAAGTGTTTTCCCTGTTTCCTACATCTGTGAGTGTCCTAGTTAGGGTTACTATTGCTGTGTTGAAACACCAAAGCAACTTTGGGGAGGAAGGGGTTTATTTGACTTACACTTCCATATCTCTGTTCAACATTGAAGGAGGTCAGGACAGGAACTCAATCAGAGCAGGAACCTGGAGGCAGGAGCTGATGCAGATGCCATGGAGGAGTGCTGCTTACTGGATTGCTCCCATGGCTTGCTCCACCTACTTATATTATTGTTGTTGTTGTTGTTGTTGTTGTTCGAGTCAGTTTCTCTATAGCTTTCGAGCCTTCCTAGAACTCTGTAGATCAGGCTGGCCTCAGGATCCATCTGTCTCTGCCTCCTGAGTGCTGGGACTAAAGGCGTGTGCCACTATCATCTGGCCATCCTACTTTTTTTATAGGACTCAGGACCACCAACTAAGGAATGGCCCCAATGACAGTGGGCTGGGTCCTCGTACATTAATCACTAATTTAAAAATTGCTCTGCAGGTTTTCCTATAGCTCCATCTTATGGAGGCATTTATTCTGCTTGGGTCACCGTCTCTCAGGTGACTCTAGCTTGTATCAAACTGATATAAAGCTAACCAGCATATCTAACCTCTGTTATTGATCTACAAACATCCCTGTTTCTTTTCTTGTTCATTCCTAAGATTTCACATTAATAATGACATCACAACATAAACTTTCAAACTTAAAAGTCATGTGGATTTATACAGTAAATCAGTAAATGAGTGAGAATTAGCCAAATAGAAATTCACATTCATCTCTCTCTAGTGGAATCACACTATTTTCTCCTCAGAGAAAATTTTTTATGATTTCCTAGTAACGCAGCTATATCATCCACTCACACATCACAATCCAAAGGTTGTCCATAGTTTTTACTATAAAATCATTTCTGGAAAAATATTTACCCTAAAGGACTTACCACAATTTTAACTCTATAAAGGCTTAAAAATGACTCTACAGTACAATAAAAATTTTTACTCTTTCTTAGCACTCTATGCTTGTAAAGTTGAATAGTAGCCATTTTATCATAGCACAAATAGGCATTGAAGACATTTGCCAGCATCATCAAGAGTGTGGTCTCATTAGAATAGTCTGTATTATTTGACCAGTTCCCCCTTTTTTGTGATGCAGAATATATTCACCAATGCTAAAAATATACTACCTCCACGTAGAGAAGCTGATACAATAGCAGTATAGAGAGGCAACTAGAGCTACAGGTGCAGCTCAGTACTCTTAACTCTCTAGGAAAAAATAGATTTGCACCAAATATTTTTATGTGGCTACAGAGTAGAAGGGTGGGGGAGTGACAAATCTAATAATCTAGAGAAGGTACAGTCTATTAGTGATAGCAATAATTTTGTATATTTCTCATGGAGGGCTAAGAACTAAAATTGTTCAGCTAGCACCCATTTCTATAAGAAACAAACTTTCTTTTAGATTTTTAATTTATTTTTATTAAATATACAGTATTCTACCAGAAGAGGACACCATATCCCATTGTAGATGGTTATGAACCACCATGTGGTTGCTGGGAATTGAACTTGGGACCCCTGGAAGAGTAGCCAGTGCTCTTAACCTCTGAGCCATCTCTCCAGCCCCAAGTAGTAGATATTACTTTGATTGCAAGGAGCTGACTCCAGAAGTCCTATTTAAAAAACAATTGGAGAAAAGATTATTTTGTTTTTCTGTTTTAATAGTGAAGGGATATTCTATTTTTTATTTGTTTGTTTGTTTGTTTTCCTCTTCAGTGAACAGGGTGGTTCACACCTGAAATCAAAGCAGTGGGCACTGAAGCCTATTCAGGTTACATAGAGTTTTCCAGTCCAGCTAGAGCTATATTGTGAACTTGTCTTTAAAAAAAAAAAAGTTTGAGCTTGTTGGCTCATGCCTTTAGTCGCAGCACTCAGGACTATATTGTGAACTTGTCTTTAAAAAAAAAGTTTGAGCTTGTTGGCTCATGCCTTTAGTCACAGCACTCAGGAGGCAGAAACCTGAGGATCTTTACATTTTAAAAATTAGCAGTGTGGTTGTGACATACTCCTTTAATTCCAGCACTAGGGAGGCAGAGACAGGTAGATCTCTGTGAGTTCGAGGTCAGCCTGGTTTACAAGAGCTAGTTCCAGGACAGGCTCCAAAGCTACAGAGAAACCGTGTCTCAAAAAACCAAAAATAAATAAATGAATAAATAAAAATAAAAATTAGGTTTTGTTGGTGTGATTGACACTTTTGAGATTTTTATTTATTCTGTATACTGATCCCTGGTAAGCTACTTGATTTTTGGCTTATCTGTTGATAGTGTTCTTTGATGTATAAATATTTTTAATTTGTTAAAGACCAGTTCATCCAGTTTTCCATTGCCTATGCTTTTGTTTTCATTTCCATGACATCTGTCATGAAGATTATTTCTTCTGTTTTCCTCTAAATCATTGGTTCTCAACTTTCCTGATGCTGTGACCCTTTAATACAACTCCTCATGTTGTGACCCCCAACCATAAAGTTATTTTTGTGGCTATTTCATAACTTTAACTTTATGAATCATAATGTGAATCTGTGATATTTCCAGTGACTTTAGGTGGCATCTGTGAAAAGGTGTTCAGTCCCCAAAGTGGTTGCAGCCCAAAACAGGTTGAGAATCCCTGCTCTAAACTATAAAGGTTTAGATTTTCTGTTTAGTTTTGATTCATGTTGAGTTTTACATATTATGGTATAGTACAAAGACCCAGCTTCTTGTTTTTACTATTGGCAAAGAAAAACAGTTTTGAAATTATTTTTTTTGTAAATTTGTAATTATATTGTAAATTTGAAATTATTATTTTATAAAATGCCAATTTTGTGAATTAAAGTCTTAATTTTTATAAAAGCTCTTCTGTTTAGTATTAGGTTTTTTTTTAATTTTTTTTTTAGTATTAGGTTTATGCTTAACTATTTACTTTAAAAAGAGTCTTTCTGTAATTAAATCATTAAATTTAAGTGAATACTGAAGATAATCAACATGCAAAGTAATTAAAATACCTATAAATGATTTTAGGAAAAATATAATTATATTGTTGAATTTTACATGCATTAATTTTTTTTTTTTACGAATTTACTTTATAGAGTGAATTGGATGTACCATTCAAAGTTAAGGTTGGTCATATAGGTAAGCCATATTTTATCACTGGGGCGTTCTTTTTGTTGGGCAAGCAACTTACATAATTAAACTGTATTGCTGTAATGTGAACCTCCTAATGTTTATGAGCATTAATTTAAAATATAAAATTTGTGTGTTTTTGTTTATGTACAATTTAATTGCATAACGTAAAAATATTGTATTAATGTACTACTTGAACAGTAGTTGTTCTTTTTAGTAGGTCTTAAAGTTGGGTTGAGAGTCAAGGTAACATCTGACAGGCATGAAGGAATTGTGGGAACTGTCTTAGTTTCTGTTTCTGTCTAGTTATGTTTGCCATCGTGTGATAAGTATGAGATGCATGACATAAAGGGTTTGGGTTGCCTGTATACTGTATCTAGGGACCAAAATGGAACCTTGATTGTGCTATAGAAATTGTCCCAGGTTTTTTATTCTAGAAAATAAAGTGCTTTTTGTTTGTTTGTCTTTTTAAATACATGTTTGTAATTCATTAAAGTATGAACTTAAACTAGTTCATTTATTGGCAGAACAGAAACAAACTAAATGTAAGAATGTAACATGTTTAATAAAATTGTTTCTTAGAATTCTTAGTTTATTCTGTTGTGCATTAATTTAAATGTCACAAAGGTTGAGATCATAGTGTCTTAAATTGAATCATTTCTTCCTTTCTGTTTGTCTGTCTGTCTCTTCCTATAATAGGATTTATTTTGTGTTACTGAAGCTGTGAAAATATCTGAGAGCTTATATAAAAATATTGTGATGATGGTCTTCACAATTTTGTATATTGTTCTTAGAGTTTTTATTAGACCATATGCCACAGGAAATTTATATTTGACATTTTTTAGAAACTAAATTCTGTCTTGTCCCTTTAAAGATAGTTTAGCATAAGTAAGAAGGGGAAAATACCACTGGGTATTTTCCTTTTGACATCTTAATTATTGCATGTTTCTCATAGTTTGGATTGGTAACTTTTTAAAGACTTGTAACCATGGTATAAGTTTTTTTTCCCATAATCTAAGTTGATTTGACTTCATTTACTTCTTTACTATAATTTCAGTGTTTGTCCATATGACCTCAATTCAAGAAAAATATAAAAATATACCAAGAGGGCCGAGAGTCTCACTAGTTTCTTTTCTCATTGCTATGACAAAGTGCCTGATACAAGCAACAAGGAAGGGAGGAGGGAGGGAGGGAAGGAGAAACGAAGGAAGGAAGGGTAGGTGGAAGAGTGTAGGCAAAGGTTTCTATCCTGCCTGGTTCCACAGTAAACACACAGAAACTATATTATTTGTAATACTGTTTGGTCAATAGCTTAAGTGTATTTCTAGCTAGCTCTTACATCTTAAGTTAACACATTTATATTATGTTGTCTGAGGTTTCTGTCCTGCCCAGTTCCCACAGTTGATAAGTTCCAAAGAAATCACACAGAGGTCTACATTAATTATAAATGGATTGGTCCATTAGCTCAGGCTTCTTCTTAACTCTTATAATTTATATTAACCCATTATTCTTATCTGTGTTAGCCATATGGCTCAGTACCTTTTTCAGTGAGGAAGTCTCATCTTCCTTTGGTGGATGGACAGGACTGTGGAGGAATGGGCTTCTTTCTTCCCAGAATTCTCCCGTTCTCATTGACCAACCTCTACTTCCTGTTGGCTGTCCCGCCTATACTTCCTGCCTGGCTACTGGCCATTCAGTGTTTATTTAAAACATAATTGACAGAATACAGACAATTGTCCCACACCACTCTTATTTTATATTTTACCATGAGGCTTATGGCCTACTGGCAAAGATCCAGCTGGCAACTCGTGTCTTTCTCCTCTGGTGGCTACATGGGTTCTCGCTTTCTCACTGACTCTGCCTGCTCTTTCCTCCTCTATCTGCTTGGAACTCCCACCTTGTCGTTTTCTGCTACGCCACTGGCCAAAACAGCTTTATTCATTAACCAATAAAAGCAAAACATAGAAGGACTTCCCATACCATTTCCTCTTCCTGTTTAAATAAAAGGAAGGTTTTAAGTTTAACATAGTAAAATTACATATAACAAAACAAGTATCAAACAAGAATTACAGTTACCATATTTATATATATATCTTTATTATAACTAGGGAAAACTATATCTATTCTTCAACTCCATCAAAGACTCCAGAATGATACAATATTACCTAAATAAACAGGAAGTGCAGTTTGAGCAACTTCCAAAAGTCTAGAATTGACAGAGACATCTCGTTTTCTGGACAGTCACCCAAAGTTCTTCTGTACCATTGGGGCATCCATCTTCAGCCTACTGGCCCATAGTATCTGGCAGACTTTTCCATGAAGCAGGAAATTTCAAAGACAGTTCCACCTATATTGACAGTTTGTCAGTCACTTTCTCCTGCAGAATATCTGGCAGACTCTTTTATGAAGCAGGAACCCCGAAGGATCAGAAGGGTTTATTTGGTTTGGTTAAGGGTGCAGTTCATCATGATCGGGAAGGGATGGCAGCAGGGAAATGAGGTGGTTTGCTACATTTTTTCTAGTCAGGAAGGAGAGAGGAATGCTGGTGCTAGCTCTCTCTCTTCATTATTCATTGTGGGATTGTATTGCTCACCTTTCAAATAGGTCTTCCATCTTCTGTTAAACCTCTCAAGAAATGTCCTCATGGGCACTCCTAGCAGCTTGTTTCATAGTGGTTCTCAATTCTGTTACATTGGCAATGTAACACATCACAGTTTTGATCCCAGCACCATCGTATAAAACTATATAAAAACAAGTATCTTATATTTGTACACACATATAAGAAGAGTAGATAGATATTTTCTTTAAAGTTTACCTTGTTTTTCATTTTAAAATGGCAATAAGTTAATTTTCAAGACAACAGAATCAGCTGAGGTGTTATTTGTATACTTTTTACATACTTCCTGTCATTCTTTAATATTATATTTATAGTGTTTTTACCACGTAGTATATTCTTAATGTATTTGCTGAATGAAAAAGTACCCATTTTAAAAAGTTATATAGAAGTGCAGTCGATTTTATAGAAATGTGTGGTTACCTGACACAGGTTGCTTGTTTTACTGATATTCAAAGATTTCCTCTAAAGCTTTATAAGAAAGTACATTGGTAGATATATGTTTAATGAACAATATTCTTTTCCTTATTTTAATATAGGTAGTCTTACACTTAAAATTCCATGGAAAAATCTTTATACTCAACCAGTTGAAGCTGTTTTGGAAGAAATCTATTTACTTATAGTGCCTTCTTCTAGTAAGTCATTTAAAATTTATATTTTAAATAGAATATATATATATATATACATATATATATATATATATATTTATTCCACATACTTTTGTTGAAGTTAATTTAGGATTTTAATTTGGGATTTGTAGGTTCAGATTGAATTGCTTTTTTGTTTTAAGTCTTGGTAAATTTTGTTTGAATTATTATCTTAAAGGATGAGTTTTGGTATGAGTATATTTAAATTTATGGTAACTGAAATTTTTTTATGTTTCTGCAGGAATAAAATATGATCCTATCAAAGAAGAAAAGCAACTCATGGAAGCAAAGCAGCAGGAACTAAAAAGAATAGAAGAAGCAAAGCAGAAAGTAGTTGATCAAGGTAAACTGTCAGTAAACAGTGGAAATAAAGGGTGGAAATACTGTGATAGAATATTGATTTCCAATGAATGTACTGAGATTATGGTTTTTTGGTATTTTTTTGAGTGGGTTTGATTTTTTTAAGACAGGGTTTCTCTGTGTAGCAGCTCTGGATGGCCTGGAACTCACAGAGATCTTTCTGCCTCTGCTTCATGAGTGCTGGGATTAAAGGCGTACGCCACCACTGCTTGACTCTGAGATTATGTAATAAGCAGGAAACCATTTTATTACCTAGAAAGTTACATGGTTTGTATGTTTTTGTTACGTGTGTAGAAATTTTACGTGCAGAAATTAAGCAAATAGTAGTTTCTTGTGAGGTAAAGTCAGTTTTTAATATTAGCGAATTTATCAAGTACATCTTCTTACCTTTCTAGCCTTTGCCTTTGTATACCCCTTATATTGTTTACTCTTAAATACTAATCCTTTAATGTTTTAATATTTGCTTTAATCTGTACCCCCCCCCTTTAGCCTCAGTTCAACATAGGTCACATGGCTCATTATTAAGGTACTTGATCTTCAGTAGAAGAGTTATCCCACAGAAGCCTAGTTCCTTTCCAGATGTCCTCTTGTGACTCTTACTAGGGACTCTCTGTATCTTTATTCTCACTTCTTTTCTATGTAGGTCTTTCCTTTTAGCTTGTAAGTGTATATCCAATTCTTTAAAGTTTTCTCTTATTCATCTGTTTTTATTCCACTTTGTTCTTCATTGAATAGCTAAATATCTTAAAATCTTATGAATGGTGACTAGTATTCCTACCATACACTGATTATATATACATATATATACATATACATATATATACATATATATGTCTGTGAAAAGACTAGATTTTTTTATATATATATATTCTTTAGTGAGAAAAAACATCTTGCTGTGTGGCCCAATCTGGCCTAGAATGTACTTTGTAGCCCAGGTTGGCCTTGAATTCATGGTCTTGCCTTTGCCTCCTTAGTGCTAGGACTGTATGTGTCTGCCTTCCTGTCTGACTTTGAGCTTTTGTTTTTTGTTTAAAATGAAAAATAAACTATTAATACATGTTTTGCCTTGTGGCAAACATTTGAGACTTAACACAATCTGTGGGAATATCACATGTAATTAATTCTTCTTTCTTTGACACATTGCCTTCATAGTCTATGTAGTCATTTATCCCTTTTTTAATCCTCCCTTTCCTAAGTCTGCCAGGTTTCCTTTAAAAATTATATATATTTAAATATATATATTTAAAGTAAAATAGTAGTATAGGACTTGTACTTTATAAAAACAAAGTTTATACTAATTCCTTTATGCATTCCCTAGAGAAATACCATATTGCTGAATAAGATGTTCATAGTTGCATTAAGTTAAATTTATGCTGCATGTTCATATTTTGTTTTTGGACTGTGACAGTTGACCACATGATATGAATGTTTACTACAGAATCAGATAGTCAACTCTAATATATATATATATATATATATATATGTGTGTGTGTGTGTGTGTGTGTGTGTGTGTGTGTGTGTATATCCACGCACATAGTATAGTGTGTAAGAGTGTGAGTGGGAGAGACAGAGACAGACAGGGACTCACTGTATATCTTTGGCTAGTCTGTAACTCATATAGATTTGCTTGATTTGCCTCTTGAGTGCTGGGATTAAAGGTATGTGCCACCTTTCCTGGCAAATAAATTTTTAAAAGCCGTAACTTATTATTTACTTAGTGAGTGAATACAGATGTGACTTTATTATGAAGCCTTTTACTTATCTCTGTTTTTGTGTAGGCTCATCCTGTTACCCATATACTGTTATCAGATTTTGGAGCCTGTTAGGTCAGTTTTATCTGTGATAAACTCTTACATGTTCAGTAGGCTGAACAACAAAAGATAGTTTCTTAGCCATTGTGCTGGGAAAGGGTGGAGTCCTACACATATGACTGCTTGTTGGACAGATTTTTAAACCAATTCCTTAAAAAGTTTTTAAATTTAAATTTTATATGTAGCTCAAGTAATAAAAACCCAGAGACAGATACTAGGGTTCAAGCTGAAAGATCAGAAAAGCAAAGCAGCCAAGCCACTAGAGAGTTCTTACCTCTATGAAATTTTCATACTGAAGAGAGTGAGTTTCGTTTCTGTCTTATCCCGCCTTATATTCCTCTCTAGTGCTGGGATTATGGTGTGTGCACCACTGCCTGGACTGTATGACTGACTGACCAGTGTGGCTACGTTGCACTCTGATCTTCAGGCAAGCTTTATTTAATCATACACAAATAAAACATCACTAATTTCCCCCTTTTTGTTTAAAATAAAAAAGATTACAACTAATATAGGAAAAACTATAATAAGCACAATAACTATATACAATATATATAGGCAATAAGTATATTTACAATGTCTAGTCCATTTGCATTTGACAAATCCAGAGAAAATACTTCATTATCTATACTATCTTGGTAAGTACCCAATATATTTTCTATCATAACTTGCATTACCATCCCAAACTATCTTTTGATATCTCTCAACCTTACACACTTTTTCTTATATTAGTTATAACCTTATTTTTTTTTATTTATTTATTTATTTTTTTTTTTTTTGGTTTTTCGAGACAGGGTTTCCCTGTAGTTTCTAGAGCCTGTCCTGGAACTAGCTCTTGTAGACCAGGCTGGCCTCGAACTCAGAGATCCGCCTGCCTCTGCCTCCCGAGTGCTGGGATTAAAGGCGTGCGCCACCACCGCCCGGCTTCCTTATTTTTTTTGTATTAGACAAAAAAGGGGAAATGTGGTGATATTTTGTTTGGGATCTTACAAATAAAGTTTGCCTGAAGATCAGAGTGTAAGGCTAGCCACTGTAGTCAGCCATACAGGGCAGGCAGTGGTGGCACACACCTTTAATCCCGGCAGCCACACCAGTTAGCCATAGAGGCCAGGCGGTGGTGATGCACACCTTTAATATCACCACTAGAAAGGAATATAAGGTGAGTTGAGATAGGAACTCACTCTTCAGTCTGAAGCTTTTGTAGAGGTAAGAGCTCTCTAGTGGTTGGTTGCTTTGCTTCTCTGATCTTTCTGCTTGAATCCTAATATCTCTCTGGGTTTTTATTATCTGAGCTACATTTATGTGTAGGGGTGTTTTGTCTACAGGTATGTCTGTGTACCATTTGCTTGCGTGGTGCCTGCTTATGTCAGAAGAAGGCATTGGATCCTCTGCACCTGCAGTTACTGATAGTTGTGAGCTATCATGTGGGTTTGGACATTGAACCTGGGGCTTATGGAAAAGCACAGTGATCTTAACCAGCTCTTGCAACATCCCCCTCTTTCATTAAGTATGCTCCTTGATTACTGTTCCTGTTCTGTGTGATTTCAGGTCCCTTAATCTTTTGGAATCCTGGTTTTAAACTCTTATGATTCAATGACAGGAACATCTTGGGTTGTTTAGGATTTAAGTTTCTTCAGCTTGGCTGAAGCCCTCTGCTTTTTGTTGCCTTTCCCCAAGTCTTTTATCTTCTTGGTAAATTACCTTGGGAATTTACCTAGTTTTTTGTTTGTTTCATTTTTCCCCCTTTTTATGTCCTTTATTTTTGCTGTAATGAGGTCTTACTGAAAAAGGGAAGTGAATGCAAAATAAACTATATTTAATAAGAACTTCTTATTTTTACTTAGGTCTGAAATACAAATGTTCAGTGAATGTATGAAATTCACTGATGACACCTTATTACCAGGATGAAGTTTAAGAACTTCAACAAGATAGATTGAAATCTTGTATTGGAGCGCTATCTACTTCCCATCCTTCATAATTAGCTCTGAATCTTATTGCATTCTTTCTCTTAGCCAAATTGACTACTTGGTTGTTTACAAAATGTGTTAGAATCTCCCCACTCTGCATTTTACTTCTTCTGTTGTTTTGAAAGTTCCCAACACGAGGGTAGCAGTTAAATATTTTAGGATATGAATGAAATTCTCTGCAGCAACAGTACAGAATGAGAAGAGAAACAATTGTAGGGTTGAGTTTAATGGAAACCTGTCATCTAGTGATTGAATAGAGGAAGAAGACACACAAAAGACTATTTAAAAAGGAATGTCAGATAATAGGATGAAAATTGAAGTTTATGGTTTCACGGGAAAGAGACTATATGACTATATTAAGAAGCAAATAATATAGTACACCCTGATGGAGTATCAGTTACAATGAGGATTATGATTTTATTTTTGACATCTGGGCCAATGGTTACCCTAAAAGTAGTTGGAATCAAGTGATGATGGCAGAGGAGTTATCTTTCTATAGCTTTACTTCCAAATTTAAAGGCAAAATCTGCCAGAAATAGAGAGCTGTGGAAGTGTTTTTAAGCTTTGATAGAATGGGTGGAAATAATATACAGTTTACACACAAAATTTTAGAAAAATAAGTCTATAAAACAAAGACATTAAACATCATTTCTACACCTCCCATACCCTCTTTCAGCATTTCTAATGTTTCTTCTACTAACTCTCAAATTCATGAGCACTTCTTTTTTTGGTTTTGAGACAGGGTTTCTCTATGTAACTGTCCTGACTGTCCTGGAACTCACTCTGTAGACCAGTCTGGCCTTGAACTGAGAGATCCACTTGACTCTGCCTCTTGAGTGTTGGGATTAAAAGCACCTGCCATCACCACCTGGCCTCATTATCATTGTTATTACTATTATTAATAGTGTGTGTACTTACACACATATAACTTCAAACTGCTAAATCTACTTAGTGTTACTGTGATATACATGTGTTCAGGACTAACCTCTTGAGTTTGGATAACTGAAGTGAGAACTCACAACAGTCTAGTTATTAAAACATTTAAAAGCTATATTCTGTAGGTCTTTGAAGTTTTTGAAGATTGCCTGTCTATGTGAACTACATCTTTGTGCATCTAGAAAACCCAACTAACATAACTAAAAGTTGGACAAATATGGGTGACTATTAACCTGTACTTCTTTTTTTTTTTTTTTTTTTGGTTTTTCGAGACAGGGTTTCTCTGTAGCTTTGAAGCCTATCCTGGAACTAGCTCTTATAGACCAGGCTGGTCTCGAACTCACAGAGATCCGCCTGCCTCTGCCTCCCGAGTGCTGGGATTAAAGGCGTGTGCCACCACAGCCCGGCTTAACCTGTACTTCTTAATAACATATATAGCTTAAAGACTAAAGCTTTATATTATAAAAATAAACAATTTGTAAACAGATGTACAGTATAAGGACGATGACCTCAAAATTGTGACAATATCAAGAATATCTTAATCAGAGGTAGAAATGGACAAAAATATTCTTAATTTGCATTAGTAGACAAAATATCCTAAGCGGAAGTAGAAACATACATATAATTTGACAAAAATAATTTTACATTTGTATCAATATATAAAAATATTTTAAACAGAAGTAGAAACATATATATTCAATATGACAAATAAAAATTTGAATTTTTATCAATATGCAAATTATTTTGAACATGAATAGGAAAATAATTTTACATTTGTATCAATATGCAAGAATTCATACCAATGCAAATTATCTAAAATTGATAGTTGTTAATTTATTTTATAAGTAGATACAATAGTTTCCCTTATTGTCTTATCCTATTCTATCCCCTTTTTTTCTATTACAATGAAATCCTGGGTCCAATTTTTATTGCTATGTCCATAACCATATAACAATATATAATCAGACCTTACAGATGACAGTTATCCAAAATCTTGAGAAAACCAAAAACCATCCATCCCAACTGTTGGGAGACAGGGTGTGGTTTTATTAGAATTACTTTCAGCTGTCTGGGGGAGGACAGTATCTCTATGGGATCCTGTAAAAAGCTACAACAATGGTTTAGTCTCATGAAGATGAGTTGTAACATTTGTAGCTAGTCTCAGAGTAATGGGTAAGGCTTAACTGAAGTTCTTATCTGAAGTTCTGGCTAGAGTGGTGTAAGAAGGTGGACTACGTCAGCTACTCACCTTGGAATTGTCCTGAGCAGTTTGTAGTCCAAAATCAATCTTTGAGTGCTTGACTAGTTCAGTCGGTAGAACTCTTAATCTCAGGATCATGGGTTCATGCCCGACATTGGGTCCTGGGTGAAGTGAAAACTCACAAAAGTCTATTAACAATTTATTAAGGGGTGCAATGAAAAAATAAACTCATGAATATAGATCACCACCGCCGATCCAGCTGCGGCTGTCCCTTCATTCATCCCAAGGGTGAGGAGGACCAACTACAAGGCTAGTTCATTTCTGGTTCAGACCACCCAAGTGAGAGAGAATGTACATGCATGTGAAACCCTCCTCAATTTTATCTGCTCACATTTTCAGAGAGAACCACGCCCATATGGCAACCAACCCCAAATGTCATTGACTACATGGGTTGAACTCCCACAGCAGATAACCTTTCATGAGGCTTGTCCCTGAAAAATACTGAATCTCCTTTTTTACCAGTCATTAGTTGTCTGTAAGTCTGCACCTGGGGGTAGGGCCTTCCTAGTTTTCCCCTGTGCATTTGTTGACACATGGCAACTAGTGGTGTCGTTATGCAGGTTTTGTTTAGGTGACTATACTGTTAGGATTTTATGGCTGCAGTATTTTAACCTTTATAGAAGACACTGTCTCAAGCCAGGCTGAGTTGGTGCACTCCTTTAATCCCAGCATTCGGGAGGCAGAGACGTGGGATCTCTGAGAGTTTGAGGCCAGCCTGGTCTACAAGAGCTAGTTCCAGGACAAGGCTCCAAAGCTACAGAGAAACCCTGTCTTGAAAAACCAAAATAATAATAATAATAATAATAATAATAATAATAATAATAATACCCTGTCTCATGGCAGATGTCCTTGTCCTCTGACCCTTACAATCAGGTTATAAAATTTAATACCAATGAACTTACCATAGTTGGCTCTAGTCTTACAAGATAGGAAACTAGCTTTTAAACATTGTACATTTAGTTGCTTTTGAAAATCCTATGAGAGATTTTGGAGATTTCAAATGATTTATTAAAAATGTTATACATTTTCTTTATCAAGGCAATATGTAACCTTAATATGTTTATACTATAAATGTTAGTATAGGGTATATGACTCATTCAGTTTACAAAGAAACTTTTGCAATTTTAGAAAATCCTCCGGAGGAGAAACAGGACACTTTTTCAGAAAAATTAATTACTCAAATCATAAAAAATCTTCAAGTGAAAATTTCCAATATCCATGTTCGTTATGAAGATGATGTAAGTATTTTTTCCTCATGTATGTATTTTACTGTGACTGATTTGCTCTGTAGTGCCCAGCCTAATAAATACTAGGAGATGGAAGGACAGAGAGCTGAAGACCATACAGTCTTTTCTTTTTATTGTTACATTTTTAATGAGTGCTTGATTATACATTGCTTAAGTATTAAAACTTTGGGTTATGAAGGTAATGTCTGGGGAGTAAATGAATTTCACAGATTTTTTTTTTCTTTTTATTTTATCTCCTGGAAAGAGTACTGGTTTAGGAATAAGTACAGTTAACTTACCTTTTGCTCTTCAGTAGTTTATTGTTTCTTTAAATGTATAATTAGTTTCTATTCTAGTTTTTGGATTTTCTGTTGCTGTGATAAAATGCCCCAACAAAAACATCTTTAAGGGAGAAATGGTTTATTAGCTATAATCCAGGTCATGGTCTGGCATTGCAGAAAGTCAGGGCAGAAACATGAAGCAGAGAGTTACATTCACAGTCAAAGACTGAATAAATGTGCATTCCTGTTCTAATCTTGCTTCTGCCACTCTTAACACTGCACAGGACCCAAACCCAGGGAATGATGCCACCCACCAAGGGCTGGGCCTCTGCATATCAGTTAACATTATCAAGTCTGTCATCCCTCCCCACACACATACCTTGTCCTCCAAGACATGCCCATAAATCAGCCTGATCTTGATAGGTCCTCATTGAGACCTCTGCTCAGGTGATTCTAGATTGTGTCAAGTGCACAATTATAGATAACCACCCCTTTTGCTTTAAATGCTACTGTATCATATTTTAAAAGTATATGTCTGACAAGTTTGTCTATGTAATCTTGTGTGGTAGCAGTGGCACAGCTCTGCAGTATGTGTGCCTAGAGAATTATGTCATTAATCTGGCTTGGTCTTAGCTCTTGGAAGAAACAGCTCCTTTAAATAGCCTCCTTAGCTTCAGACATACTTTTCAGCAATTAAAACTTAACAAGAAGTTGGATTTTTTACAATAACAATATACATAAATCTTTGAGTGTACTCATCTGTTTTCCCATTTAAAATAAAATTATACCCATAATACAAGACCTTTGAGAGGCACTAAACATCTGTGGATGTGAGAGAGCTTCCAGATGCTGCTTAAAAGGTGACAGAAGAGTCTGAAATTGAAACAAAACATAGTATGTACATGGGAAGACCAAGTCCATTAAAACATTCTCAAAGTAGGTAGGTCTTTGAGCCTTAATTATTTTCTATTATTTTTATTCTAAAGTGCATAGAGGTTATTTTTAAACATACTCCTGGAGAATTTATGTAAAAATAGAATATTTTTTCATACTGGCAAAAGTTGGTGCTGAACGTGTTGGCTATCTCAGTTAAGTTTCCGTCCATTTCAGGAAGGGGCAGGGCCTTCTGGACTGTGCTAGTGCAGGTGATGGTGGCGAATTGCTGGGTTTGCTTGTCTGTAATCTGGTGCTGAGACTGGGGCCTTACATTTTGCCTTATTTGTCTTTAAGAAGAAAAGTAGTTATCAAGACTGAGCCACCTACATGAAGAGTCAGATGTCTCCCTGGAGTAAAGGATTATTCAGTTTCAGATGAAGCAAAGCAGGGCTGCACTTTGCCTTTGCCATCTGAATTCTTTACTCAGTGACACACAACTCAGCGTACTCCCATTTTAAACAGATTACTGTATCAATTTTAATGTTTTTATAAATTTAAAAACATTTCTACAAATATAGTAATTTATACAACACTAACACTTTAATATTTAGCAATTTGTTTTTAGAAAAAATATAACAATTATTCTGAAAAGAATGTTTTTGAATATTTGATACTGACTTTTTCTATGAAGTGAATTTTATTCAGCTGATTAAACCAGTAAGTAATTTACTTTTCTTTTTTTTTTTTTTTTTTTTAGATCACAAATCAAGACAAACCACTCTCATTTGGTATTTCCCTTCAGAATCTCAGCATGCAGGTACTTTGTTCAAAAAAGAAATGTAACTTTTTAATAGTGTAGTATAGTCAGGTTTATGATTATGATTATGTCAGCATAAGAACTGTTCCAGGTATGTGTTTGGTTGCCTGTGTAGAAGTGGTCTAGAAAGTCCTCAGACTGGATTGGAATTGAATAAGTAAGGGCAAATATCATAAATTTGGTTTTATAAGTTGATTCAGATATTTTATATAGTTCTCTGTAAATTACTCTTCATTTTACATTGGTTTTCACTTTTATCTTTGTAGTTACATATAGTACAATTCAATTTAACTCCAGTTCAGCGTTACATCATTCGTTTTTTGTGTATAGTTTCTTTTTTTTCTTTCCATGGTTTATTTTTTTTTTATTAAAAATTTCCATCTCCTCCCCTCCTCCTCCCCCTTCCCTCCCCTCCCCTCTATCCATACCACCACTCCCTCCCTCTCCAAGCCAAGGAGCCATCAGGGTTCCCTACTCTATGTTAAGTCCAAGGTCCTCCCAATAATCAAAACATAAAACATACAGAATAAAGAACAGATATTAAGAGCTGCAAAGGAAAAAGGTCAAGTAACATATAAAGGGAAACCTATCAGAATTACACCTGACTTCTCACTGGAAACCATGAAAGCCAGAAGGTCTTGGATAGATGTGCTACAGACACTAAGGGAACATGGATATTGTTTTTTAAAACATGGTCTGCAAGTGGAAAAGAAAAGGAAGTGGGAGAAGTCAGAGATTACTCAGTAAAAGTGAATGATGTCTGTTGTCAGTGCTGCTGGCATACCAAAAATATAGAGAATTACTATTCATATTTGCTAATGTGAAAATCATTGCCACAGTAGCAGTGCTTTTATTTATTTAAAGTATTTTATGTGTATTTGTGTGTGCCTGAGTGTATTTGTGTGCACCATATGCACATGACAGCAGCCCACAGAAGTCAGAAGGGAGTGTTGGATCCCCTGGGACTGGAGTGACAGGTGATTGTGAGTCACCATGTGAGTGCTGGGAAGTGAGACCTGGTCCTCTGCAAGTGCCACACTTGTTTCTATACACCTCTAAAACCCCACAAACAGTAGGTTTAAGTGTTACCTTTAGAGGTTCCTGAAAAACTTGTCTGCCATACCCGAGTCAAAGATTTATAAACTCTTGGGTTGTCATCCTGATATGTGTTTTCCATATTTATTATTATAAGGTTTTGCAGTGCTGGGTTTTGGTGTGTTAGGTAAGCAATCTGCCACTGAACCACATCTCCAGTGTGAAATCTATGCTTTCAAGTCATTCTTGGTGATCATATTCGTGCTGAAGTTTGGGAGCCGCACTTGCTGTCAGTTCTTCACACAGCAGTGTGAGCCATCTTTCCAAAATCATGATCTGCTGAGGAGTGGGGACACAGAGCTGTTATCCCAGCATCTGAAAGCTGAGGTAGTATCATGAGGCCAAGTCCATCTGGGCTGCATATCCAGACCCAGTTTGGACAGAAATATGCAAATAAAGATTTGCTTACTGTATTTCCCATTTTTTATTTTTAAAATTTGAAGTGTTTTGATTTGAACCTGGGGCCTCCTGTAGTGTTCCTTGATAAGAGTTCTTATTATATACTGGCCTTGTCCTCAGTGACTTTGATTACCCTTCGTTTAAGATCTGTGATCCTGTCTTTATATGGTCTATAAAATCTTTAAAATTGGACCCTAAGTAATGTATTTGGTTTTCCCCTTTTCTTCCCGTGTATTATTCTCTGGCCATATCTTTGGCCTTTGTAAAAAAACCAAAAGCAACCAACAACAACAAAAAACCAAACAAACAAGTGAACGAACCAAACTATATATTCCTGTCTAGAATTATAATCTTACAATGAGTAGTTTTTATTCATGGCATATGAACTATCATGATCATAAGACTATTTTTTTCTGGAGTCCTTTCAACAAGCATATGATTTTAGGTTAGTTGTTTTATCTGGCACACCTCTGTGTTTGATTTTTTTTTGTCATGTTCTATCTGATGTTTATTAGATCTCTAAAAATTACCTGTTTGAAATTGCTTATTTCTGCTTGTTTTTGACCAAAGAAGTTCCTTGAAAGCAAAGCATTAGGGTTAATGGTCTGATAATAGTATTTTTGACTAAATGATATGTTTTCAAAGGCATTTTTATGAGAAATTAGTCTCAGGGCATGATAGATAATGACTTGCCTATTGTATATATAATGGTATTTTTTTACTTATATTTTTTTCCTCTTCAGACAACTGATCAAAATTGGATTCCATGTTTACATGATGAAACTGAAAAACTAGTTCGTAAGGTAAAATAAATTCTAACCCATGGATTTGGTGAAAAAGAATTTTGGAAAGACAAATGATGATGTTGATGACTTTTGTTTACATGTTCAAAAATTTATGTGAATTATATCTGTTTACTTAGAGTAAGACTCAATTACTTGAGACTTCTGAGCATAGTAAACATTAAAAATTCTTTAAAAAATTAATAGACATTAATAAACTTGATTTATTTTCAGCTAATCCGATTAGATAATCTCTTTGCTTACTGGAATGTGAAGTCTCAGATGTATTATCTGAATGATTATGACGAATCATTGGTAAGTAAATATTTTTATGTATATTTGTTGTACTATATTTTGTATAGTCTTTAACTCCCAGTCAATCATCCATCTTTAGAGTCAGTATTGCTTCTAAACAAAATCCAGGATTTTTAGAAACAGAATTAACTGGAACATTCTTTCATAACAGTTAATGATGGCTTACTTAGTCATTTTAAAATTTTATCCTTGTGGAGTGTGATTTATTTGTAATTGCTCTTAAATATTCTTGTAGATAATATAAATTTGTAGGATGAAGATATGTTTGCATAAACATAAATAAAAACAATTTATCTTTTAATAGGTTGCCTTGAAAAATGGTATTGTCAATGAAAATATTGTTCCAGATGGTTATGATTTTGGTAAGTTATTAGATAAAATAAAAATATAATTAGAAAAATTAGCATAAACTTTTATGTTAGCATTGTTGATATACTGGATTATTTTATATTAAATTTTTTCCTAGTTATGTGTGTGTGTATATATATATATATGTAAATATCAAAATATCCTTTACCTTTTTAACATAATTTTTATTGTTGGGCTTTCTGATTACATTTCAAAACAATAGGAAAAATGTTGAACAAAAAAGAATGTTAATGAATTGTATTAAAGTTTAAGGTGGTGGTGGTACACGTTTTTAATCCCAGCACTCAGGAGATAGAGGCAGGCGGATCTCTGTGAGTTTGAGTCCAGCCTGTTCTATAAAGTGAGTCCAGGCCAGCTAGGGCTGTTACACAGAGAAACCCTATCTCAAAAAAACAAAACAAACAAACAAACAAAAAAAAACCCCAAAAAACCCCTTCATTATCAGTTTGCTTTTTCAAGACAGTTTCTCTGTAACTTTGGAGCCTGTCCTGAACTCACTCTGTAGACCACTATAGTGATGTTTATTAAGATGTTTCAGAATCACAAGTACATTTAATATCACTAGCTGGTACAACCATAGTGGTATGATCTTTCTGTTTATAAAGTGTCCAATTTTTTTTTGTTGTTGTTGAGACAGACATCACATTAGTAGCCAGGCTTGCCTCAAATTTAAGGCAATCTTTCTGCCTTTCCCAAATGCTGAGATTAAAGGCAGGAACTTAATAATTTTATCTTTTACTGTTGAATTATTTTAAGTGAGCACATATTACCCCCAGGCCTCAATCCCCACTATGTTAACTCCTACTATGTTGCCCTGGCTGTCCTGGAACTCAGTGTGTAGTTCAGGCTGATATCAAACTATAGTTCAGTTGATACATTCTCCTGACTCTGCCTCCCAAATGCTGGGATTAAATGCATTCACCTATGTGTCTGGCCTATATATTAACTTTATAATGACAAGATAAATACTAAAATATAGAAGAAAGGGAACAATTTTAAAAATGTATTTTAGCCTTGAGGATACTCAATAAACATCAATTGTTGATGCTTAATTTAGTTCTTGAATTTGACTTTCTGACATTATAAGGCATAGAATATTCTTCTTCAAAGTTTTCTTGGCATCACTGAAAGTTTCCTTTATATTTCTATATGTTATGTGTGCTATTTAACCTTTTTATAATTTCCTTAAATGGCTCTTCTGCCAATTTTGGCAGTTTTTGTTATTGTCCTTGTTTCTCTTTTTTGTTTGTTTTCAGTGATGGGGATTGATTCCAGGCAGTTACTCTGTTACTGAGCTATATGCCCAGTCCTGTGTGCCAAAATCTTATTTTCATTATTTTGAAGTTTATTTTATTCTTAATTCCTTCTCAGAGGAAATATTAGATCTGATAACTCTGTATCATTTTTATGATATATTTATATTTGACTTACATTTTCTGTTATTTAGAGTCCATTGAAGAAAGAAAATAGTAACTGTAAAAGGAGATTGGACTAATAGGATTGACTGGTGAAAAGTAGACTAGTAAGATGAAAGGATGAACCCCATGTTTGAGCTAAGGATAAGGTTTAAAAAAAGACCTTCTCCCTCGTGTGACTAAACCCAGACCTTGGTGAAGTGAGATGAACATGGTTAAAGTTCAGACTGTCTCTACTATTGTATTAGCAAAGCTTGTTGGAGATCCAACTCTGTGGCTGATGAGACTCGTGGAACTGTATCTCCCTGTCTGTGCTCAACGTTAACAGGGTCCTGGGGGAAGGTGTTTGCTGACTGTCCTTAGCTGTTGTGCAGTACAAAAGGCTGATGTTGAGGAAGTCCTCAACATCTTAGATCAGGGCTAGGTGTTAGTGAACTTTGCCTCTGTCTGAGCCTGTTAAATGAGTACATTGCGGGATCTGACAGTGTAATTCCCTCCTATTGATTCTCTTAACATAGCATTGGCCATAATGCTAAAAGGGAAAAAAATACTAAAATAGTAGTGGCCTAAAACTATGCTTGTTTTGTTTTTCTTTTTAAAGCAAGCATAGGAAAGTAATTTTTTTTTTATTTTATCCTCCCGCCTCCCATTTCCCTTCCCCTCCCCCTACTCCCCTCCCCTCCCCTTCCCTCTACAGTCCAAAGAGCAGTCAGGGTTCCCTGCCCTGTTGGGAGTCCAAGGTCCTCCCCCCTCCATCCAGGTCTAGGAAGATGAGCATCCAAACAGGCTAGGCTCCCACAAAGCCAGTACATGCAGTAGGATCAAAACCCAGTGCCATTGTCCTTGGCTTCTCAGCAGCCCTCATTGTCCGCCATGTTCAGGGAATCCGGTTTTATCCCATGTTTTTTTTCAGACCCAGTCCAACTGGCCTTGTTGAGCTCCCATTAGATCAGCCCCACCGTCTCAGTGGGTGGGTGCACCACTCGCGGTCCTGACTTCCTTGCTCATTTTCTTCCTTCTTCTGCTGCTCATTAGGACCTTGGGGGCTCAGTCTAGTGCTCCAGTGTGGGTCTCTGTCTCTATCTCCATCCATCGCCAGATGAAGGTTCTATGGTGATATGCAAGATATTAGTCAGTATAGCTGTTGGATCGGGCCATTTCAGGTTCCCTCTCCTCAGTGGTTTCTAGCCATAAATAAAGGACATTGAGCCTATAATTCGTGATTATAGAGAGGCTAATTAAGAAGGTGAACCCAAAGAAAAACATATAGTTATCCTCCTGGATATTGGAAGTAGACAAGATTTCCGGGTAAAAATTGGGAACTTGGGGGTGGGGTGGGATGGGGGTAAGGAGAGATGGGGAGAGAAAAGTGAGAAGGGGAGGATGGGGAGAGCTTGGGGGAATGAGATGGTTGGCATAAAGGAAGGGTGGATATGGGAGCAGGGAGGTTTATATCTTAATTAAGGGAGCCATTTTAGGGTTGGCAAGAAACTTGACTCTAGAGAGATTCCCAGGTGTCCAGGGAGATGTCCCTAGCTAGTTCCTTGGAAAGTAAATTTGATGTTCATAAGTTGATAGCTGCATATTTGTAGGAAGGCAAGGAGAACTGGTTTGAGTTATTCTTCCTTACAAGTCTACGTCCTCCCTTCTCATCTACTTAATGGAGAAATATACTTTTTTATTTGCTAAGGTGGGCATGATCCAGTAGAACATGAAAAATTAATAATGCAAGAGATTTGAATTTCTGAATTGATGTGGAGGAAAGTGTTGGAATCTGTTGTATGGTCTAGAGTTTTCTTAAGGACAGGACATAATCAGTTCATCTTTAAGACAGTTTTGTTGTAAGAGAAGAGTCTTGGTATTAACTGTATTAGTAGGGAAGGTAATAGGAGTTAATGCAGTTTCTCTTCAGGGTATGTATGTAAGCACTTTTAAACATTTTAGGTACTGTAGGCTTTTGAAGAGAGAAACTATGAAATAGTGGTATAGAAGAGAGAATGGACTTAAGCCAGTATTGTTTTTGAAGTATGGTTCAAACTAGTAGCCTTAACATCACTTTTGGAAGGTTGTTTCAAGTGCACATTTCTAAGTCTCTCCAAGGCCTTTTGCATGTGACTCTCCTGGCACTAGAGAGTGTAATAATAAGCACTACAGGTGATTCTGATGAGTTCTCAGGTTTGAAAACCATCGGGCCTAGAGTAGGTTAGACACACAACAAGGCCATATAGTCAGATATTTTGCCATTGCAGGCTGTAGATAATCTGACACATACTTTTTTAAAAAATCCTTTAAAAGTAAAAAATTCATTCTTGGATAACTGACCACCAGAAACAGGCTGTAGTATGAATTTGGTCAGTGCCAATAGAAACAAAGTCAACCTTAAAAACAATGTAAAAATAAATTGTTGATGGATCTTTAGCAGGGTAAACATGGGAGTGCTGTGTGATTTCCCTCTCCATAACATTAAGAATTCACTTAATAGTTACAGTATTAAAGTGAGAGTAATGACTATGATTGTCACCTTTTCCTTTCTAGCCACATTGTGCTGTTAGGTCCAAGTGTGCAGTTGGGTTTTGCTGAGCAAGTACTGGTGTATTAAAAGGGCAAACTTGTTGAGGGAATAGTTAAAATAACGGATACGAAAGTAGAATTAGAGAAGAAAAGAGGAAAGGATCATCACTGGGTGTGAAGTTACATTTAACTGGAGCCTGAGGATCTGGGGTGCTGCATACAGTAGATGGATTGTAGTTAACAGCATGTGTGTTTCAAACGCTAAAAAGTGAGGCTAGACTTAGCCTGTCTGAGAATGCTTGCTGTTTAGTCAGGACAACTGAGTTTGGATTCTAGCACCCATGTGGGGTGCCTTACAAATTCCTCTAATTCTGTCTCTAGAGGATGTGATGTTCTCTCTCAGCCTCATTGAGCATTTCCACCCCCCCCACTAAATAATTCTTTTAAAAGCAAGGAGAAATACATTGAAATTTTAAATTATTATACCAGTGTATAATTACAATATATACATGAATGAGAACAGTGTGTAGATTTCTATTAGTATGTGTAACTTTTATATTTATATCTATTAAAAACAAGGAAGAAATAAATAAACCTTAATTTTAGCAGTGTAAGGACACAAGTCAAAAGTGAAGGGTGGTGGGGAGGTGGCAGATAGTGATTTTTTTTCTAGGTCTAAAAGTTCAAATATTGATTTATTTTCCAACAATATTTATGTTTAATGTCTAAAATATGTTCTAGAGGTGGTTAATACAAACATATTTATATACAATTTAGATTATAATTCAGTAGTTAATCCTAGTTTAAATTATACTGTCCCTGTTCTCCCTCTGCACACTTACTACTTTTGCTGCTATCATTTGATCCAAGAAGATGATCCTGGGCAAATTCATATTCTGCCATCTATTTATGCAAATTGAAAGGAGGACCAGTTTACAGAGAAAGATCATATAATGGAATCAATGATAAATATAATCTTAACATTTCTAATATTCTTTAAAATTAAGTTAAATCTAGAATTAAGGTTGTTCCTTCTCTACTAATTGAAGAGTTTGTCTAAGCAGACTCTCAGCAGTGTTCCTGTGTAGGACTGTGGAGAGACTGCTGAAGAGGTGCAAAGGAGTATTTCTAGCTCATCTCCTAGTGCTAGGATGGTTGAACTGCAACTCTAATTGTTTTTCAATTTGTATTATTTTTCAGTTTTTCGACCTATATCTGCTAATGCCAAGCTTCAGATGAACCGGCGATCAGATTTTGACTTTTCTGACCCCAAAATAAACCTGGATGTTGAGCTACATACCATAGTGATTGAGTTTAATAAACCACAGGTGATTTTCTTTGATGACATTTAGATTGTTAGTTGTTGTTTGATAAAAGCAAAGTTAAGATTTAAGTGTTTCTGAAATTCATAGTTGCATAAATATTCCTTTTAAAACTCGATAATTTAAGCTTTGCCTTCAGTAGATAATAGGAGCCCTGAAACATCTGAAAGCTGTAACTCTGTTTCTCTAGTATTTCAGTCTCATGGAGCTCCTCGAGTCCATTGACATGATGAAACAAAACCTGCCCTACAGAAAGTTCAAGCCCAGCGTGCCTCTTCACTACCATGCCAAAGAATGGTGAATGCCTCAGTTGTTTTGAAAGTTTTAAAAAACGTTAACTAATTTTATTATTTCTAATATTTAAGAATGTATCACAAAACTAAATTAACTATGTTTTTTAAAAGTTATTCTAAGATTTGGTGCAAACTGATTTGGGTCTAGGAATATATGTTGCTCCCTTTATGTGTTAATGAATTGACTCAAGAAATTCTTTAAAATAATTTGCAACTAAAAATCTTAAAATACTGTAGTTTTCATGTACTCTAGAAGAATTGGTATATTTGAAATAATTAAAACTTTCCTTGGTTTTTCTGGCAGTGCTCTACCCCCTCACCACCAGCCCCTGCCTTTTTTCCTCCCAGATTTCCATTTGACTCATTAGAACTGTATCAACTCAGCTTGAATATTAGTAACTGAGATGCTTCTGGGAGGTTTATCCATGTAACCCCATTTTTAAATGCTGTTCTTTTTAAAGTTGTAGTTTAGTTTCTATGACTTGTAGGACATTTTTAAGTAACTATTTCTATAATTATTGACTAGTTTTCCAATTATGCATTAAGTTGTGCAAAACTATTTTTTTAACAAAATTGAGTGTTTTATTTTTGTTGCAAGATATAGTAATTAATGGAATGTTGCTATAAATAGAGTGCTCTGACAGAGTGCTGTTTTAATAGTCTTGTAGTTAATCATGTTAGAGAAAATAAATTTAGTTGTTTTTGGTATTGTTGATCTGGGTGTAAGTATGGGGTCTTTTTTTTTTTTTAAATAGGTGGGCTTATGCTATACACGGTATTCTTGAAGTAAATGTTTGTCCCCATTTACGGATGTGGTCTTGGAAGCATATTAGAGACCATAGACAAAAAATGAAACAATATAGAGAATTTTATAAGAAAAAGTTAACAAGTAAGAAGCCATCTCCTGAAATTCTCATGTCTTTGGAGGTTAGCATTTTAAAACAATCATTGAATACTTTACTGTGCATAATTTCTCCTTAGTGTTTTTCTTTTTTAACATTTATTTGTGTTTGTGTGTGTATGCTCACTGTGGTGTGTGAAGGTTGGGGGTGAAAGGACACCTCGGAGTCCATTTCTCCTTCCCACAATGTAAGTTCAGGTAGTCAGGCTTGGTGGCAAGCACCCTCACCTGCAGAGCCAGCTCTATGGCCCTTCCCACATTTTAGTGATTGCTACATTTTAATTACTTAGTCTGCTTTTTTACTGACCATATTCTTTCTCTCTTATTTGGGTGTTTGGGGAATTTTACTTTTTAGCTGTGTAATAAAAGACCTGGTGACATTATTCACTGTGCTTTTGAAATTTATATTATTTTCAGTTCAAAAGGATTTGGGTTTACATATACATTAATGTGAAGCTTCATGTTATTTCTTTTGTAAGTCTCAGAAGTGATTGCCATATTGCTTCTAAACTTCTCTGTTGATGATCTGGTAGATGATATTTCTGTTGTTATTGTCTTACTGTGTGTTAGTGGAGTTTCTTCTGTATATGTAAGCTCCTTTTTAATCTATGTGCCTGTGTAGCCCCGCTCAGCCACCTGTCCTGGTCTCTTGCTGTACTTCTACCTTAGTCTGCCATCTTTACATGAACTTTCCTGATTTCCTGCCTGTACAAATAATTTGTATCTTAATTTTGTGCTACCTATAGTCTTTAACAGCAGCATGTTTAATCATATGCCTTGAATTATAATATGTAAGCAGAGACTGCTCGTATGTTTCCCGGCCACCTAGACCCGAGTAATCACACAGAAACTATATTAATTACAACACTATTTGGCCTATTAATTCAGGCTTCTTATTAATTCTTACATCTTAAATTAACCCATTTATATTAATCTATATATCACTACAAGGCTGTGGCCAACTGGTAAGGTTCCAGCATTCTGGCATCTTTCCTTAGGCTGCTACATGACGTCTCTATGACTTCGTCTACTCTCTGTATATTTGTTCAGATTTCCCACCTGGCTTTACTCTACTAAGCTATTGGCTGAAACAGTGTTATTCATTAGCCAAAAAAAAAGCAACACGTATACTGAAGGACATCCCACATCAATATTACTTTTGTATTGCTCTTAGCCTTATGGCATAATCTAAAAGGAACTTTTTAAAAAACAGGTAAAATATACTTTGGACAGACCAGGAGTAACTAGCTTTTTTTTAAATTGAATTTTATTGAGCTATACATTTTTCTCTCCCTTCCTGTAACTAGCTTCTTGAAAGTAGTGTAGCCATTTAGAGTCTAGAATTTTCAATGGAAAATTCTGAAAAGATTGAAACTTTACATTTTCCTTTCAGTTTTAAGGTAGATGACTAACTGAAGACAAGAAGTAATGAGGAATTTTTGGGTCTAGAGACCTTTCAGGTGGTTTCATATTTCATTACTTAGTTATGGTCTTAACCGGAATTCTCTAAGTATACTGGATAGCACAATTCCAAGTAATGCTGTTTTCTAGAATAATAATAATAAGTCATAGTTGCTTCTTTGGCGGAGAAAATTTGAACCTAAAACTTGAAAGTAAGTAATCATGGGAGGGCACGGATGTGTTAGGATTGTAGCTCTTCTCAGTTTGTGTCCATAACTGTAACAATTTGAAAAGGAGAGAAGTTTAGAGTAATTTTTAACAGATTTCAAGTACTTGTAAGCCTTCTTGAAATATCTTCGTAGATATAAACTATGTCTATAAGATGAAGGCTTTATTACAGTATTAGTTAAAATGGTCTTGATGTGTTTATTTTTATTTGTAATTAAAACCCCCATGAAAGACATTTTAAACAGTGCATGTATATATGTTTTTTAATGTATCTCTATTTATAGAGATTATAACTATATTCATGATAGGTATGATTTCTCTGTTTAAAGTCGTTCTGCTCTAATTTCCAAGCTACTGTATGTGTGTTTGTTTATGTAAGAAAACACTGCATCCCAGAATGTAAGAGAGGACAAATTGATGAAGTTCTGTTTTTTTGTTTTACATTGCATTTTCTTAGTGTAGTAGCTTATAATGAAGTTTAATATGTAACACTTGTTTTACTTGTATTTTCAGGAGTTGGAGAAAACCTTGGATGTTTTTAATATAACCATAGCTAGGCAACAGGCAGAAGTTGAGGTAATTTCAGATTACCATTAGATTAATAAAAATAGTGTCGATATGAGAGGTAATATTATCAGTTTGTGCAAAATACTGTTTTATTAAGAATTCAAATGTGTTTTTTGTGTTTAGAAGATTTGATATGTTTTTGTAATACTTGTTTGTTGTGTTAAGATGAAATTATTTGTAAGAAATTGAGCCTATGAAAATTTCAGAGTTCATATGTAGATGCAATTCATATATCTTTGTATCTTGCTAGTCCACAAGGAGATTCATATGTTATTCCAAAGTCTTGTTTGGTAAACGTTGCAGTTACCATGTTATGTTGTTAGTATGTGATTTTGTTTACATTCATTCAAATTCAAAAGAGATTTATTTTAGAAATATCCTGTTTCCTTTTTTTTCGATTACTAAAACAATAATTTGTCATCTATGGGAAAACTTATTTTAGGTAAAGAAAGCTGGATACAAGATTTACAAAGAAGGAGTAAAAGATCCAGAGGATAATGCAGGATGGTTTAGCTGGCTGTGGACGTGGTCAGAATCAAATGCTAAACAACAACTAGAAGTTAAACCTGGGAGTATGTTCATTTCATTTTACATTAGTATAGTTAATCAGCAAATGCATAGTCATTAAATTTTTTTAATTTTTTTCTAATTTAAACAGGTATTGTAAGTGTATTCATAACAATAAATTGTTTAATTTATTATCAAAATTATAAAATTACTATTTTCAAGTCATATAAATAGTTCAAGCAACTCTCTTGTTGCTACTGAGGAGCTTCACACTGGGAGCACTCAGTGTAGCACATGTGTCATAGTAATAGGTTAATATAAATCGCAGAATGCTTTATGCCACTGGAAATTTTTCTCGAAGTTGCTTATTAGAAAGTTTTTTTCCCTTCTTCTCTTTTTGGAACATGTATGTGTGTATGTGCTGAGGCATAAGCCCAAGACTTTGCTTATATACCAGCATACACTGTACCTTTGCGTTGTTGCCTCAGCCCTTCACTGTTGTAAGCAAACAGGCTTCCTCTCCCTCTCCCTCTCCCCCTTCTCTTCCCCCTCCCTCTCCCCTTCCCCCTCCCTCTCCCCTCTCCCTCTCCCCTTCCCCCTCCCCCCTCCCCTCCCTCTTCCCCTCCCTCTCCCTTTCCCTCTCCTTCTCCCACTCCCTCCTGTGAGATCTCTCTGTGTTGCCACAGCTTAGTTTACTCTTCTGTCTTTCTGCATAGCTGGGGATTACAGATAACATGCTACTGTGCCCAGTCAGCACATTTGGTTTTCACCCCAATAATAAAGATCATAAGTCTTGGAGGGCAAAGGACTAGACATATGATATATTTTGGATTTATCACTTTTTGGTAGTGTGGCTAAGTTGGGTGTGTTAAATCTGTTTTATCCATCTGTAAATTGAGAGAAAATTAGAATAGTATATCTATTTGTACTGATTAACATAGTGTCAGTAAATTCCTGCTTAATACAGAGACTGAAAAAATTATATTGTCAAAGTTTTGGTTGGTAACTTATTTAAGGATCATTTCTAAAATTGCCAACACGTATCTAATACTTAATACTTGTAGAAAGTTACTACAATAATAATAACATTTGTGGGCTGGCAAGATGTCTGAGTGGTTTTTGTTTTCCCATTTGGTGATCTGAATTTGATTGTTGGGTCCCATGTAGTAGCAGAGAATCAGCTTCTCAAAATTGTCCTCTTACCTCCACATAACACTTTATACACATATCTCCACATAACATGCACATACACACACTAAATAAAACAAAACAGCTATTTCTTTTTGTTTTTCTATAAATCCAGGTAAATTATTTGTTTTATATTGTTAGTAGCAAGACCATAAATCATTTATTTATGATTTATAGTTCTTGAAGAAATGTTGACACCTGAAGAAAAAGTTTTGCTTTATGAAGCAATTGGTTATAGTGAAACAGCAGTTGATCCAACCTTGCCAAAAACAGTAAGATATTTTCTTGCTTTATATCTCTTAATGTTAGATGTGCCTGCATTTTGTATTGCTATTTTTCTGTGACCTTTTTGGGGGTCTATAAATAGAGCATTTATATTAATTCCAGAAAAATGAATAAAATTATTCTTTTAATTTTTGAGTTGTTGCAGTGATTCTTGGTAAATAAAGGCTTGTTTTAAACGTATCTCTGGGTTTGGAAACAAAGGAATCACATTAGATTGTTTAAAGATATTCATCCTCACTTCTGCTTTATTCTCTAGTTTGAAGCCTTGAAGTTTTTTGTTCACTTGAAAAGTATGTCTGTTATCCTAAGAGAAAACCACCAAAAACCGGAGCTGGTAAACATTATAGTAGAAGGACTTAGTACTTTGATTGTTCAAAGGCCAGGAGCACAAGCCATAAAGTAAGTATAAATTTATTTTCTTCACAGGTTAAATAACACTAATCTGAATATGAAGTACTGAATTTCAATGCTTTGACTATTGAAGGAAAATTCCATACCTGACTTATTGTGATAGAGTACAGTAAGAACACAGGTACACTAAAAATATTGTGTACTATTACCTTTAGACTATATATGTGAGGAATTTATAAAGTATAAATTTGCGCTTAGATCTGGGTCCAGTTCCCCAGAGTCCACATTGTCTAAACACAAATATTTAAAAATCCCTCCAAAATCTCTTTCTCTCTATCAGCCTTTATCATGATGACAGGGAGGAGGCCAATTTTGTGAAACTCAGTAGTACAAGTTTTCTACCTTGGATCAATTGACAGGTGGTACAGTGGTGACTTAAAATGACAGTTATATCATGTGCTCTTTTAGTGACTAGAATGTGACAAGAATGTAGTCAAAAACTCAGGCTGGAGATGAGGCCTTATTCATGTCTTTAGGTTTTCACTTGTATTTTGTACCACAAGCATCCTGGCCCATTGAAATAGTCCTGGTGTTTAAACAGAAAAAAAAATGCCTTATTTTGTGGAAGCACTTAGATTTTTGAGGGCTCATTTTAACAACGTGAGTATTTTAGTTATAGGTTAACTTTGAAACATTTGTGTAGGATAAGACTTCACTATGCCAGTAACAAAGTTCTCAAACTGGTCAGCAGTTTTAACAACACAGAAAACAACAGCGAACATGGTGGGTGGTGCTGGGGAAACAGCTTAGTTGGTAAAGTGCTTGCTGCACAAGTGTGAGGACCAGAGTTTGATTCCCAAAACTCTGGTAGAAAGCCAGGTGTGGTAGCGACAGCCTGTAATCATAGTTCTGGGCAAGTGGAGACAGGAGGAGCCCTGAAATTCAGTGTCCATCCAGCCCTGTTGAATTGGCGAGCCTCTCCGTGCCAGTGAGAGAACTTGTCTCAAAAAAAAAAAAACAAGGTGAACAGTGTTTCAGCTTTTGTTTCTAAATTTCACTTTAAGGTTGGAGTTTAAGTTGCAGACTTTTCAGTCTTTGGTGTGATAATTTAATGCACTCTGTGTGTTTAGGGATTTAGACCTCCCCCTGTATCATATAATTTTTTGGAATTATTAATGTATTCAGTAGAAAGTAATATGTGAATAAAGAGAAAAACACTAAAGAAAAATTAAAAAGTAGTATTTGACCATACAGAAAGAAACAACAAATGTTGCTATTTCTAGTACAGCGCCAGGGACAGTCCTGACTGGAGTGGTGAGGGAATGAAGAAGTGACAGATATGAGCTGGGGAGGAACCGCAGCATCCCAGAAGCTTAGTGCGGCTTGAATGGAGAGGCAGGGGAGGGGTGGATGGGAGGATTATTGCATGCAGTTGAACAAAGAGGTAGGGTTACCATATATGGCAGAATAAGGAGGCAGGTTTAGCTAATCTTAGAGGGGCATTCACTGCAGGGGACTAGTCTGCAGGCTCTAAGTACAAGGGGAGAAAGAGTCAGAACATAAGCAGAGGGAGGCTTTGCCACCCTTCTGAGCCTCAGCTGCCCCCCATCCCAGGTGAGGGAGCAATGGGCTTTGCCATTTTCCCATGGATTGAGGCTAAAGTCTTTGACAGGGTGGTCATGTCAACAACAGACACTCACTGAGGACTTCACACTTTAAAGGCTTCCTTCATTCTCTACAGAAATGACTTTTACTGAGTCTTTTTTTAAGCACTCTTCTCCTCCTTGTCACTCTTTCTCCCCCATTCTCTTCCTTCCTTACCCCTCTTGTCTTTGAATTCAGTATCTTCCTGCCTCAAGCCTCTCAGTTTCTAGATTACCGCTATGTACCACCATGCTTGGTGTATTTTAACCTTTAAGAAATAGTTTTTTTGTTTTGTTTTAATTTTTTTTTATGTTGCTTTTAGAGACAGGATTTCTCTGTGAAGCTTTTAGAGCCTGTCCTGGAACTCACTCTGTAGACCAGGCTGGCCTTGAACTCACAGAGATCCTTCTGTCTCTGCCTCCCGAGTGCTGGGATTAAAGGCGTGCGCCACCGCTGCTCTTCTAAGAAATACTTGTATTGAGAGCCCGTCCACATATTTGTAATTTATCTATTTAGTATATAATTTATTATGATTTTGCAACTATATTACATATACATTTTTACATTGATAATGTTTAAGGTTTTGTGCATTAATAATGTTTAAGGTTATGTAGCTACCACCTGAATCTAATTCCAGACATTACTACATACCATGAAGAAACTATATATTTTACTGGCAGTCCCTTCCCAGCTTCCCAAGGCTCTTCTTCCCTGATTCCAACAACTAGCTTCTTTTTGTTTCTTATTTTTTTCCCTCTTATTTCTGGGGTTAGAGAAATTGCTCAGTGGGTAAGAGCTTTTGATATGCATGCACAGGAACCCAATTTCTAATTCCCAGAACCTTAAAAAAAAATCAGGTTGAATGCATGTCCCTGTAACTCCAGTGGAGATAGCAGGTGGATCCTAGGAGCTCACTGGCCAGCCAGCATAGCCTAAGTGGTGAGAAGCTGGTCAGTGAATGACCCTGTCTTAAAGGAGTATGGGAAAGAGTAGAGGAAGATAACTGATGTTCTCCTCTGGTCTTTACATGCAGGTACGTGTGGCTGCACACTTCATGTGTACAACACAGACACGTACAGACAGGCAAACAGAATTAGAGTTTTTTGAGCATTTTATATGAAATCATCCAATATGTGGGCTTTACTGTTTTTTTTTCTTTTTTCACTTATCATGATGTCTTTAGGGTTCATTCATATAGAATAAATTTGTAACTTTTTTAATTGCCTATATTCTATTATTTGGCAGCACCATATTTTGTGTCCATTTTTTAACTGACAACTAATTGAGTTGCTTCTATCATTTGGCTATACGGAATATTTGATATGAACATGGACAAAGTTTTATTTATGTATGGGTTTTAAATTTTGGGGTTATATATCAAGGAATAAACTTATTTTCTTATACAGTAACTGTTAATGTTGAACATCAGGAGGAAATACGAGATAATTTCCCAAATCAGGCATATTTTATATTCCTACTACCAGTGAATGAACTTTCAAATTTCTCCGTAACTCCAGTGATACTTGCTATCAACTGTTCTTCTGATTATGCTGTCTTAGTGAAAAGTGGTATCTCAGTGTGAGACTAATTTCTATTTATTGATGGTTAATGATTTTAGACATTTTTTCTGTATTATTTTATGTTCATGTTCATACCTTGTTTGGAGAAATTACCTTTAAACTTCCTCTCCCTTTTGACTGATAGGTCTTGATTTGAGTTCTTAACAGTTCTTTATACATTCTTGATGTCTGTCTTTTTCATATTCTTTCTCTTTCTGGTGGAGATCAAATTCAGGGCTATGTTTATGCTAGGCAAGTGTTTTGCAACTAAACTTTGGCCTCTTCCGGTGCGTGTGTGTGTGTGTGTGTGTGTGTGTGTGTGTGTGTGTGTGCGTGTGTATTTGGGGGGATGCTAAGGGTTGAATCCAGGGAACTTCACATGCATGGCAAATGCTTTAACCACTCAGCTATACCATAAACCTTACAGGTAAAATAATATTATTTTTTCTATTTAGTACATTTTCTTTCTTTTTATTATGTCTCTTGTAGCAAAAATGTTTTAAATTTTGGCCTGCTTTGATTTACTTAGACTTTTTGTTGTGTATACATTTTATATATCCAAGGTTTAACTGAGGGTACATTGAATATATTATATAATGCTATAAGTATTTTATGTTACCCTTTTTATTATTCTTATTAAATTTTTTCATTTATTTACATCCCGACTGCATTTCCTCCTATCTCTCCTCCTGTTCTTTTCTGCTTCTCTCCCCCCATCCACTCCTCTGTTTCTGTGTAGAAAGGGGTAAGCCTCCCATAGGTGTCAACAAAGCATAACCTCTAGTTGAGGTAGGATTGTGCTCCCCCCTTTGAATTAAGGCTGGGTGACGTAACCCATTAAAGGGAATAGGTTCCTAAAAGCTTACTCTAAGCATTGGGACAGGCCCTGATCCTACTGCTAGGAGTCCCATAAATAGACCAAACTACAGAACTGTCACAAATATGTAGAGGGCCTAGGTGGGTCCCATGCAGAATCCCTAGCTGATGTTCCAGAGTCTTAACTCCTCTGAGTCCAGGTTAGTTGTTTCTGTGGGTTCTCTTGTGGTGACCTTGACCACTTTGGCTCGTACGTTCCTTTCTTCCTCTGAACAGGATTCCTGCTTGGCCCAGTTCTTGATTGTGGATTTTTGCATTTGTTTCCTTCAGTTGCTGGATGAAGTCTCCATGATAACAATTAGGGAAGTCACCAGTCTGATTACAGGAAGGCCAGTTCAGGCACCCTCTCCACTATTGCTTGGAGTCTTAGCTGGGGTCATCCTTGTGGATTCCTGGGTGTTTCCCTGGTACCATGTTTTCCGCTAACTCCTAAATGCTCCCTCCGCCCCCATATCAAGGCATCTCTTTCATTATTCTCCCCCTCTGTAGCTTGGTCTCTTAGTAAGGCTTCTAACAGTGAGAGCAGGACCTCTCCCTGGTACTTAGCTAGCTTTTGGTAACCTGTTCCCTATGCTAGACTGCCTGAAATAAGGGGAGGAGCTCAGTCTTGCCCCAGCTTGATGTGTCATCCTTTGTGCAAACCCATGGGAGGTGTGGCCCATGGAGGTCTCCTCCATCTGGAGATGGAGGATGAGCAGATGGGGAGGAAGGTAGATAAGAAAGGGGAAGCATGGAGGAGAGGAGGGAGGGGAAACTGGTTGGTATGTAAAATAAATGGAAAAATGTTATTCAAATGAAATTAAAAAGAAAAAAGTTGGGGGAAATAAAAGTGACTACTAAAACAAACAGTAGTGACAGCTTGTTTGGAGAGGGGTGGAGTAAGGGAAACATGACTTCACTGCTGGTGGGAGTGCAAACTTGTACAGCCATAATGTTACCTCATTAAATTTAGGTTATGTGTTCCTGTAGTAAGGAGGCCGCTTGTTGGTTTCCGGCTGCTTAGCCCCAAAATAATCACACAGAAACCATATTAATTAAATCACTGCTTGGCCTATTAGCTCTAGCTTCTTATTGGCTAACTCTTACATCTTAATTTAACCCATCTTCATTAATCTGTGCATCACCACGAGGTCGTGGCCTACCAGCAAAGTTTCAGCGCATCTGTCTCCAGTCACAGCTCCATGCTTCTCTCTGACTCTGCCCTCTATCCCAGTATTCAGCCTAGCTTTCCCCACCTAGTTCTGTTCTGCCCTGCCATAGGCTCAAAGCAGTTCTTTATTAATCAATTGTAATCATAGCATACAGAGGGAAATTCCACATCATGCCCCTTAAAGTGAAGATACCAAATACTAGCTATCATAGCTTTAAAATATAAAATTTAACATGAATATGGCTCTTAGTGAAGTAATCTATTAAAGGTCATAGGAATCGTATCTTTTCTCTTAAATGAGTTATAGGAAATGCAAATAAAAATATTTGACAAGTTATTTAAAATTATATTGACTCCTAATTCCTGTCCTTTTCTTTTATACAGATTTGAAACCAAAATTGATTCATTTTATATTACTGGCCTTCCAGATAATTCAAGAAAACCCCACCTACTGTCTTCATTGGATGATATGTCACTCTTCCAGATTACGTTTGAGACGAACCCTTTAGATGAAACTGTTGCTCAGAGGTGTATCATAGAGGCTGAGCCTTTAGAGATAATATACGATGCAGTAAGCATTTTCTGTCTTACTAAGCTTCAGTGTATTTTCACTTGCTTTGAGTCTGTGTTTTATGTTGGCGGTGCTTATTTTAACAGAGGACAGTCAATAGTATAGTGGAGTTTTTCAGACCTCCAAAAGACGTCCACCTAGCACAACTTACCTCAGCAACTTTGACAAAACTTGAAGAATTTCGAGATAAAACAGCAACAGGTAAAGTCATTTGTGAATTAAACATATTAAAATTTTACTTTAAATGAATTTCTAGACTGGATATGGTTCAGTAGAAACTCATCTGGTGCTTTTGCCAGGTATACATAAGAATAATTGCTTTTTATATACATAGAACTTATATTTAATAATCACATTTAAGTTAACTGAAAATTTTCATTTAATTATTTAGATGTCTTTATGATAGTCGGCTTTCTGATTTCATCTTTTTACAGTGAATTCCAGAGTTTGGTAGATTATTCTGAGAAATAAAATCCATCTTCTTCCTTCTCAGGGAGAATAAAGGGTATTGTTAAGTATTGTTAAGGTCTCTTTTGGTTTGAATTTGCTAATATATTTTCATGCTTGCTTATTATTTATTTGTGTTTATTCTTCTACTCTTTCCTACAATCTCAGATTCCATTTATAGTTCAAATTCCTGAATTCTGTTCCAGTTCATGTACTGGTATATGCAGTAGAAGCCCAGCCTTTTTTTTTTTTGTTTTCATTCAGTTCCTCTTATTATTTAGAAACAGGTAGTTACAAGTAAATGTGAATTCATTGTATTTAAATCCAGTAGCCAGCAGATTTAGTTTTTTATCTTCAAGACATTTTTCCTAAGTTCTTATTATTCAACAAAAAGTACTAGAACAGTAGATGTCTGCTGAATAAAATTCAAATGTTATTAAAAATACCATAGAAAGTGTAAGTCTACCACACTTTACCCTTTTAATTTTACGTTTGTTTTCCATTTGCTACACTACTAGTGTCATTCCCTGTTATTTAGAATAAGAATATTCAGTATCCATGCAGATCTCTGTGAGTTAGATCCCGGCCTCGTGTCTACATTCAAATTCTAGGCCAGTGAAGACTACAGAGTGAGTCCTTCTCTTAGAAACAATTATTTAAAATGTTTTTTGAAGTTGGAAAGCTACTCATACTCTTAATCAATTTTTAATATTTAATATGTTTCAGTATTTTAGGAAACTAAAATTTGCTTATTTTAGAATGGACTGATAGCTCTTATTTGTTTTTCCCCTTCATTTTCTTCTTTATTAGTTTTTGTTGCATTAACCTCTATTAATTATTTTCTTGTCATTTTTTTCTTGTGTTATTGTCTTCATCCTTTGTAAATATTTTAGGAAAACAAATGAAAACATACCCATATTTATCCTTTGTCTCTGATAAGAAAATGAATATGGCTTTTGTTAACTCTTCTTTTAAAATGGAGGATTCTCTGGTAGTTTGATACTTATTCCTGATTGTCATCTTGCTGGCATAGAGAGGCACCAAAAAAATCTCCAGAAATGAATGTGTTGACTTCCCTTTGTCTTGGCCATCTCCTTGCTGGCATGGGGCCTGCCTTTAAGTATGGTTTATGTACCCATTGAGACTCCTTTGGAGAAACTTATTTATCATTTGTTATCATTTGTTAAGTAGAGATAGCTTCTTATTGATGGGAGCGCTTGTGTAAGTTCCCCATCTCAGTGCTTGAACCCTGTCTTGTTTGGATCTCTTCAAGCCCTCACTATATATGCTGTCACAGTCTGAGTGAGTTCATAAATGCATCAGTACCATTGTGCCTGGAAGATACTGTGTCCTTGGTATCATCCATCCTTTCTGACTCTCAACAATCTTTTCAGCATAGTTCCCTGAACCCTGATGGGAAAGGAGTTGATAAAGATATCCTGTTTAGTTTAAGTATTCCAAGGTCTCTCATTCTCTCCTCATTGTCCAGTTGTGGGTATCTGTATTGGTTCTCATCTACCACAGGAAGAAGCTTTTCTGATGATGTCTGAGTAAGATACTGATCTCTGGGTGTAACAGAATGTTAGTCATTTTCCTGCTACTTCCCTTTAGCAGAAAAATGGTATTTGATTTTCCTCTAGGTCCATGGCCTCCTAGTCTCAGGTTCTTGGTCACCTTGAGCAGTGTCAGGCATGGGGTCCATCTTGCAGAGTGGGCCTTAAATCCAATCAGATAATGGTTGGCTTGTGCCACTATTGCACCAACATATTTTACAGACAGATCATCATTGCAGATTGAAGGGTTGGTAGTGGGGTAGTATGTTATCTTTCTCTTCCAGTAGTATGCAGAACTACCTTCTAGTACCATAAATACTAGTCAGTAGGGATGAATGTTCCACTATGTGCCTTTTGGGGTTTGGGTTATTTCACTAAGGATCCTTTCTTTTCTGATTCTATCCATTTTCCTATTAATTTCATGATTTCAGTCTTTCGTTTGTTTTTCTTTTATTTTTTGTAATGGCTAAATATTCCTTTCGTGTGTTGATGGACATGAAGGCTGTTTCCAATTTCTTGCTGTTATGAACAGAACAGTAGTAAACATGTTTGAGCAAGTGTCTCTGTAGTAGGATATTGATTCCTTTGGGTGTATGCCCAGAGTTGTATAGGTGGATCCTAAGGTAGATCTATTCCCAGTGTCCTGAGAAACCTCTCTCTCTCTCTCTCTCTCTCTCTCTCTCTCTCTCTCTCTCTCTCTCTCTCTCTCTCTCCCCCCCCCCCCCCCCCCCCGTGACAAGTGAGGAGATTTTAGGTTTTGAATCTTGTTTTGGGTAGTTGTTCCACTCCTTGATTTCTGTTGCCCTCTCTAGACCTTAGGAATGTGTGATGGCTGTATGTTGCCTGATAGAGGTGCTTCCTCGTGCCAGTGGATGGCAGAGAGGAAGAGGCCAGCTAGTAGAGAAGGCTGGTTGGGGCGTCAGAAAAGAGCTAAGAGGACTTGTTCACACTCTGAGGTAGGATGCCCAGGGGGCTGGAGGTGTGTTGGGAAGAGGGAATCCTGTCATTAAGGTTCGATTGTCTGGAGAGACCAGGATGAAAGAGCTGGGGACCCTGGGTCTGACCCAAGAGTTGGAGTCTCCAGGGAATGGAGTTGGTTGGAGAAGGGGTACCTGTAAAAAGTTGTTATTTGATGAAGGGTAACAATGAGGACATTGTGATGGAGGACAGGAAGAATAGTGCTTCCCTTATGTGTGTTCCTGTGTCCGCTGTGGATGTCTAACAGTGTTTCTGAGTAAAGGTAACTGACACAAAGGAATTAAGGAACTAGGAAAGCTGGATCCACAGCAAGATTTGGAAGGGTCCTAGGGGGTTGTAGTGAGGGAGGAGAGGCTGGATAAGCTTTCTCTGCTGCAGGGCTGAGGAGGAGACTGGGAGACAAAAGTAGAGGATAGGAAGGAGCGTGGAAATTGCCTACTGGAGTTCACGTCAACTGTGACTGATGTAATTCTTAGTTTTAATCAACTTCACAATCCCACATTTATGACAGATATAATACTGAAATATATCTACTCCATTCTCTAGATAAAAGCTGAATAGTAATTTGAACAGATGATGTTTGTATAATGAATTATTAGCTGTTAATGAGGGATTGTCTTACTCATTTAAAAAGTAACTTGAAGGTGACAGGAAGAGCACTTACAGAGAATAGTATAGCTGGGGATGTCCATCCTCCCAAAGACTGACTTCATTCCTTATTGGAGAAGACAGCAGCTGGGACTTACTAAAAGGCATTGTGGTTTCACATTGGCAAAAGTTTCTGGAAATCCAACTTGGGAAATGACTGGGGGAAATGTGAAGAACTACTTGAATCAGTTCTATGTCCCCAGATGATTGGATGATTGTCAGAATTCTTTGATCTGTCAGTCTGCTTTTGTCCTCAGTCTGTTTTTGTCCCCAGCCCTCGACCTTACCTTCTCTCACCATTTTAAGAATTTTTCCCGGATCTGCTTCATATAGGATATTGGAGCCTTCCCCTCGCTATTAAGCAGTTTTGCATAATTTGCCTAGAGAGGACCTTTGGAATTTCTTTAAGATGATAGTGTTCATATTTCTTTCTCATATTTTCAGAAAAAGCTTTTCTCAGTATAGGCTGCTTATCTTATACATATATAAGTGTATATTTTAAACAGTGTTTATCATCATCATCATTTTGAGACAAAATCTTAGTGTGTAGCACAGGTTAGCCTAAAGCTGTCCTTCATTTTCAGTTAATCTCCCAAGTGCTGGGATTTTAAGTGCGTCACTGCACCAAGAAAATTATCAATTTAATTATCTTTTTTCTTTCACATGCATATCAAGCTATTGATTGCTGTATTTGATACTGGGTATCTTTTTGGGGGGGTTCACTGGGCCCATTATTTCTTATATTTTTATTGAAAATATATATTTTATTTTTTATTTTTTATTTTTTTCATTTTTTTATTAAAAATTTCCATCTCCTCCCCTCCTCCCACTTCCCCTCCCCTCCACCCATACTCCACTCCCTCCCTCTCCAGGCCAAAGAGCCTTCAGGGTTCCCTACACTATGTTAAGTCCAAGGTCCTCCCAACTCCACCCAGGTCCAGGAAGGTGAGCATCCAAACTGACAAGGCTCACACAGAGCCCGTCGATGCTGTAGAATCAAAGCCCAGCGCCATTGTCCTTGGCTTCAGTCAGCCTCCACCGTCAGCCACATTCAAAGAGTCTGGTTTGATCGCATGTTCCATCAGTCCCATTCCAACTGGTCTTGGTGATCTCCCGTTAGTTCTGTCCCACCGTCTCAGTGGGTGAACACACCCCTAAAGGTCCTGACTTTCTTGCTCATGTTCTCCCTCCTTCTGCTCCTCATCAGGACCTTGGGAGCTCAGTCCAGTGCTCCAATGTGGGTCTCTATCTCCATCCATCACCAGATGAAGGTTCTTTGGTAATATGGAAGATAATCATCAGTGTGGCTATAGGACAAGGCTAGTTCAGGCACCCTTTCCTCTGCTGCCCAATAAACAAGCTTGGGATATCTCCTTAGACACCTGGGGTCCTGTCTGGGTATCTTTTTTAAACTTTATTTTCTCTATCATAATGTATATAATATACATTAATTAAAAGTACTGACTTTAATTCAGACATTCTTAATAAAATCTGAGTTTTAAAAATTATACTAAATATGCTAATATTCCCACATTATGCACTTTTTACTTTAAGCCTTCACAACGATAAATTAATATGGTGTTACAAAAACACCATATTTCTTTGGAGGATTTCTTTGGAGGATTTGGTTTTGAGAAAGGAAGGAAATAGGTCTTTATAATAGGATATAAAAGAGTTCCAAATAGAAATGTGAACTGCTCTAGTATTAAACTTTCTGAATCAGTTCCTTTATAAAAATTGTAAGGCATATCTGAAAAATGCTCTGTGAATTAATGACTTTTCTTCTCATCTCACACTCTGATGCTTCCTAACCTAGGCATAGTCTGACAAAAAGAAAATTTGTTTGTATTTTTTGTTTTTTGACCTTTGATGTTTGGGAACCTAACTTGTAGAGCAGGCTGTTCCTGAACTCACAGAGATAAGTCTCAATTTCCCCAGTTAAAGGTGTGTGCCACCACACCTGGCTTTTCTCTAAGGTATGTTAAAATCATTACTGACTTTATGAACTTTTAAATTATTTTATCGTGTTTATTGATTCTCTGCTTTATTTTTATAAAGTTGTGAGAAGTACTCATTGCAAGGATTTATTTTTTTTGCAGGTTTGCTGTATATTATTGAAACACAGAAAGTTCTTGATCTCAGAATTAATGTGAAGGCTTCATATGTTATTGTCCCACAGTATGGAATTTTTAGCCCCACATCAAATCTACTTCTTTTGGATCTTGGTCATTTAAAGGTATGCACTAATAATGTTTAATCGATGATATGACATTTGTGGTATTCTTTTGTTTAAAATGTACTTTGATTTTGTGAAGATGGATTATTTTTTATGTGTGTTTTTCTGAGTGTATGTTGGTATACCAGATGTGTTCACTGCCCAAGGAGGCCAGAAGTGGGTGCCAGATCTCCAGGAGCTAGAGTTACAGGCTGTTATGAACCACCATGTGTGTACTGGGAACCAAACTCAGGTCCTCTGCAAGAACGACAAATGTTTTTAATTGCTGAGCCATCTCTGCAGCCCTAGAATTTATACTGGTTTTGGATAGTTTGATAAGTTTTATTGATGTTTAAATATATATGAGTACTAGGATTTGAGAAACAATCCTTGTGATTAGTAAATAAAGTTTTACTTTATCAGGTAGTTTTTTTTTCTCCCTGTATTTTCAAAATCAAAAATTTCATTTTAGCCTTAACTGGCAAGTTAGTGACAGATTTTAAAAATTGTGTTTATAGACTTGAAAGTCATACCTAAAATTTTTACTCTTTATTTACATTTTATTTGATTAAGTATATAGAATTGGGACAGTTCTGGAAGTGCTCATCTTTCTGCAGTTTTTACATATATAAGTTAAGTAAGCATTTTTTTCAGATTTCTACATCTAAACCATTCAGTACTGAATCCGTTAGTGTCATGTAATTATTAAAGATAAAGAAAAATTAATTAAAATCTTCAGCTTCTGTTACTTGCTTACTAGTCAGAGCTGGTTAGTGGCTGCTGTCGACTGTCCAGATGCAGGGGATTTCTGTCATCATTACCATTCTGCCACTATAACCATCACATGTAGAATACCTACAGAATTCTGTGGGCAGCTTGGTAACTTCTCTCTGCCTAAGAACTTTGTTCTTTTCCTGTTACTTTGCACTTGGTATATATTTATTTTATGAGTATAATTATAAAATTATTTCAAGGGCACTTTAAGAAGAATGTAAGTATTAAGGGTTTTGAGGATTCAGTTTTCTGACATTAGCTAATTTGTTTTACCTGCTACTTAAAATTTATTACCTTTCAGAGATAATATTTTTTTAAAAATATTAAATTTATTTTTATGTGTATGGATATTTTGTTTGCATTATACATCTGTTTACTATTTAAGTGCCTGGTGCCTGCACAGGTCAGAAGATGCTAGAAATCAAACCTATGTCCTCTGGAAGAGCAGTCAGTGCTGTGAACCACTGAGTCATTTCTACAGCTCCATTTTTTTTTTTTAAATCTTTGTTTTTGAGATAGAGTCTCACTGCATATCCCTGGTATCCTAGAACTCACTGTGTAGACCAGGCCAGCCTCGATCTCACAGAGACCTGTTTGCTTTTGCTCTCCTGAGTTTCTGGGATTAAAGGTATATGCTACTATGCCTAGTGAGATAATCATTTTTGACAGTCTACTCCCCATGAGCTATGTGAAACAGAATAAGGTGTGTGTGTGTGCGTTCATCTATTTGCAAGTTTAAATAAAAATAAAATGTGGTTACTGCTTTGGAGTGATCTCTGGAATATTTAAGAAAAAAAAGTAGTGTGCGCAGTATTCCATGAAAGGGGAGATATACACCAATAGCATGCTTGGAGCCACATAACAGACTGAGATAATAAACCCTGTTCTTTTATTACATAGCTACTAAAAGTCTTCTAATGGATGAAAGAAACATACATAATCCACATTTTTCTCTTGGTCTTGTTCCAAATGTGTTTTCTTCAGATTTTAAGTTGTTGTGAAGAGGTATTATTTTCTAGGACTCTGTTGCTTCCCCATTTTTGATTTAAGTAAATTAAAAAATAGACCTCATTATATGAATGTCATCTTATACCTGTCTTTGTAGCATGTCTCACGGATAAATTTTGTTTTTGTTGTTGTTGTTGTTGTTTTTTTTTTTTTTTTGTTTTTCGAGACAGGGTTTCCCTGTAGTTGTTGTTTTTTTGTTTTTTGTTTTTCGAGACAGGGTTTCTCTGTAGCTCTTGGAACTAGCTCTTGTAGGTCAGACTGGCCTCAAACTCACAGAGATCTGTCTGCCTCTGCCTCCCGAGTGTTGAGATTAAAGATGTGTGCCACCACTGCCTGGCTGGATAAGGATCTTAATGGCTGTGTGTGTCTGTATGTGAATTTACCTTGTCCTATTAAATTTTTATGTTACAGAGCTAAGCAGCAATTTTATTTTGAAGTACTTTACATGGTCTAAACTATTAAAATTAACTTTAAGGTGACAAGTAAAAGTCGATCAGGAGTATCAGAAATGAAACCAAGTAACACTAGCCTTGAAGAGATAATGCATAAAGCTTATGATTCCTTTGATATTCAGCTTACAAGCATACAGTTGCTTTACAGCAGAGTGGGTAAGTACAAGAGATTATTAATTGATTTTTTTTAAACAGTGATTAGGTTTTTAGACACTCTGAAGATATGCCTAAAGACTTTCCCTCCACATACTTGGAACTTTCCTGTATTTGAGTTAAAATTAACGGTTAATATTGCATAGTGAATGAAAGATAGTTGATAGTGAAAGTGTGAAATCTTAACCACAGCTCCACTGCTTCAGAATAGCCGTTCATTAAGATATATGACGCGGTACATGTGTTTGATTGGTTATGTTAATCTAGCTGAGTGACTGATGTTTATTTCTAAGATAATTACAATGATTTTATTTAAATAAGGAAACAAACATTGACTACTAACTAAACAAAAATGACTACTAACATTTTTCTGGTTTGAAACCAGGAAATTTGTTCCCTAGTTAACCTAGCTAAAATTTTGTCTCTTACTGAGAACTGTGGCTTGCTCATTATGCTAAGCTGATTGATTGCTGATCTCTAAAATTCTGTCCATTGCTACCTTCCTAGTGCTAGGATTTCAAGCATGAACCACCATCGTCTATTCCCCATGAGCTATGTGAAACAGAATAAGAAATGTGTGTGTGTGTGTGTGTGTGTGTGTGTGTGTGTGTGTGTGCACTTACATTTTTCTGCCCCTTTCATTGTCTTATAGTGGCCTTATTTTGGTGGTATAATATCTGGTTGGCATAGTGATCATTCATAGATATACTGCATATTTGACCAAAACTATACTGCCTTTTAAAAAACAGACCTTTTTCTTTTATTATAGAATATAGTCTTATAAAGTAGTATGGGGGGGAAATGGAAGTGTAAAGACTTGCTGATTGTGTGTCCTTTAGATAATTTTTAAGTTTTGTATGTTATAAAAATTATACTAATAATAAACATGGACTGTTTCTGTGATTAGGTGATAACTGGAAAGAAGCACGAAAGCTCAATGTATCGACACAGCATATTTTGACACCTATGCACGTCAATGTAGAACTCTCTAAAGCCATGGTTTTCATGGATATCAAGATGCCCAAGTATGTATTATATATTATCTGTTTCACGCAATTGTAGATTTTCTCAGTAAATATGTAATGAAAGAAATGCTATATCCATTGACTCTATTATATAGAATGCATATTATAACCTTTCCACTGATGCCATTTTTAATATGTAGTTCAGTAGCATCTTCATAAATTCACAATATTATGCAGCTGTCACCACTATCTCTAGAACTGTATTTAACAGTCTTCTAAACTGAATGTCATACTCACTAAATAGTAACATTCCATTCTACTCTGATTTTTGCCCCTGGCTACCAACCCCCTTTTGTCTGATGACTTTTCTTTCTGTTTTAGTTGAGATTTATTCTAACATATTTTAATCATGTTCTTATTTTCATTTTTTATACTTCATAAAATTTTTCATTTTGTTACCATAGAGATTGTGTGTGATGTTTTAAACCTTTTACTATTTGCTTAAAATGGTACTCGTGTTAGTCTCATTCACATGCAAAGTCTACTTTTTCGGCACCGATTAATATAGACTTATTTTTATGTCTTCATTTCTGTAGAAAATGAAAAGAAGTCAAACCTAAATCATATAAAAATCTTTTTTAATATTTTTAATGCAGTTATCTGTACTGTGATGGTCAATTAAGCTGATTTAAGACAATAAAAGGAAGCCCGCTCTATAGTATGTAGCATTTTGATGCCTACCCTCTTCACATTGTGCATCTTGCATATTTGAGGAAAGGAAAAGGTTTTGATGCATTAATTTAATTGATCTGTATTTTGTAAGTTAAGCCACAGTGTATGGAAATATTTAAGTTATTAGAAATAAAGCTTAGAATTTTTTGCAGGAATTCAGGTACATTTTTAGAGATCAATGTTTAACAACTAAAATGTATAATTTAAAAAAAATTAGTTTTGGGGAAAAGTGGCTGTAAAACCAGTGAGTTAAAACATTTTATATGAGGGCCATACCTTTTGAAAAATTCTTGTGTGTGTATGCCTGTGCCTTTTTGTACATGTGGATATATACATGTGTGTGGAAGCCAGAGGTTGACATCATGAACCCAAAGCACATCGATTGGCTGAGATGCACTCCAGAGATGCACTTGCCTCTCCTCACCTCTCCTTCAAGTGTTGGGATTGCAGGTGTGTGCCTCTCTGTCCATCTTTTAGTTGGTGCTGGGTATCTCACATCAGATACTTGTGCTTTTTTTTCACTTTTCCATTAGACCAATTTTCTCAACCTCTCTTCATTTTTATTTTTAATTTTTAAAAACATTTATTTATTATATGGAGGCTTGTATGTTTAGGTACCACAGTGGGCATGTAAAAGTCCAGAGAACAACCCTGATAGAGTTATTTCTTATGTCCACTATGTGGTTTCTGGCAGACTCAGATCACTGGGCAAGTTCCCCTTAAGGGCAGATGCCTTTATCCCCTGAGACATCTCTAGGGCTTCAGCCCCTCTTTAATTCAGTATCTTATTTGTAAGCAAAAGAGATTGGTGTAAAATGGAGACTGCATGTTTGTTTCCCCACCACCCAGACCCGAGTAATAATACAAAGTGATATTAATTACAACATTGCTTGGCCAATAGCTCAAGCGTATTTCTTGCTAGCTCTTACACCTTAAGTTAACCCATTTCTATTATTTTATATTTTACCACGAGGCTCGTGGTTTACAGGTAAGGTTCTGGCAGCTTTCTCCTTCAGCAGCTACATGGTGTGTGCCTGACTTCGTCCTCTTTCTCCTTGCATTGAGTTTAGTTTTCCCAAGTACCTGTATTCTGCCCTGCTATGGGCCGAATTAGCTTCTTTATTAATCATTGGTAATAAAATATATTCACAGCTTACAGAGGGTATTCCTGCATTAGATTGGTAAGACAGTTAAAAACAACTCAGGTTTTGTTTTAAATTATGGCTTTGGATATAAAATCTCTCGTTCTTTGAACTTCCTAAGCTTACGTTTTCTTGTAGCATATGAGAATTTACATGTAGTGGGGATTAGAAATAAGACTGTGATCCTCATAAGTATGAGTATACAACAATGGCATATAAACAATGTAATGATAGTCACCTAATAAATTGGTAATTAATATTGTCATCTGTATTTGGCAAACATGAGAAACAATAAATGAAATAATACTAGAAAAAGAAACCTCTGAAAACTATTAAGGCTAGTACATCTAAGGTTTATAAGGTAAGATGTGATTTGTAGTTTTAAATTTTTATTTTAAATATTTATTAGTTGAATATCATGGTTTCCATCTACTCCTCTTTATATTTTTGTTTTGTTTTGTTTTTGGGTTGGGTTAGGTGCTAAGCATTGAACTCAGGACTTCCTGCTTGCTCTGCAAGCCATCTGTCACTGAGCCACCTCCCCAATTTCCATTCTTTGTTAATTAGTGTACTTAAACCAGAATGAAAATTACTCTATATATTCTTTATACTTCATATACTCTATAATGATTCCTGTCTCTGTAAAATAGATTCAAGATTTCTGGAAAATTACCTCTTATTTCATTACGAATCTCGGACAAAAAACTACAAGGGATTATGGAATTGTTTGAAAGTATTCCAAAACCTGAACCCATAACTGATATGTCTGCCCCTGCCAAATCATTCCAGGTAAAGTCTTTTACAGAATTAATGAAAGATTAAATTGAAAAATAGATTCCAAAGTAGTAGAAGAAATTACCACAGATGAAATTGCTTATGCTCATTTTAATTTTCAGCAGAATTGCGTCTCTTCCATCTTCATGATGCATATTTACATTATGAGTATTTAACATTATGGAGAAAATCGCAACTTTGAACTTACTTGTATATGTATTAGGTTATACCTCTGTCTATCAGATTAAGTCCTAACAGAGTTGTTAAGGGAAAGTATTATAAATTTTTGATGAGTTTTGTCAACTTTTCTCTCTTGAGTATTAATTTATTAACAATGAATGAGTGTCTTTCTCTGCTCTAATTAGTCTGTAGTGTTAGCCATTCTTAATATTTTACTTTTTGAAAAGATTGCCTTTTGGATTTAATTTGTGTATCTTTTAAAAAACATGTTTTTCTATGTTTAATTTTTACTTTTATTGAACTGTTACTGTGAATATATGTATTTGTATTAATGTAAATGCAGTATGATTTTCTAATTATAGAAATTTATCGGTCATTTGGAATTACTTTTTATGTTAGATTTTTAGTGCATTTTGTAAGTATATTTTTACTATGCATTGAGTTTTTATTTTTACATAGTCAGTTATTTTCTTACACCTTTGATTTTTTTGGCTGTATATTATATGGTTTCTCTCTCTCTAAAATACTTTAAGAAAGGAAATATGTAATCTCATTTTTCTTTGATTTCCATCCCTTTTGCTTATTTATAGTTATAAATTTTCTGCTTTTCCGTAATTTACATTTCTAAAAAAATTGCAAAACTAACTTGTAGAATCCCCATTCTTCAGTCCATTTGATAGTGAACTGCTCATGTATTCTCTCCTGTTACTCTGAACACTTTAGTGTTTTACATTAGTTTTTCTGCTTTGCTGCTGAACTTTCTGTTTGATTAATTTTGTTGAAGAGCATGTGTTTTGAATTTTGATGAAATAGTATTTATTATTTTCTTTTTGGGTAAAGCTAAATGTGATATTTCTGAAACTTTCACCTAATAATGAAGTTGAGAGATTTTCCCCCTGTGTTTTATTCTAAAAACTTAGTAGTCTTTAACGTTGCTTTATAAATGTATGTGCATTTTACATTTTTTGTTTTTTTTTTGGTTTTTCGAGACAGGGTTTCTCTGCAGCTTTAGAGCCTGTCCTGGAACTAGCTCTTCTAGACCAGGCTGGTCTTGAGCTCACAGAGATCCGCCTGCCTCTGCCTCCCGAGTGCTGGGATTAAAGGTGTGCGCCACCACTGCCCAGCTTACATTCATATTTTAATGTAGTCTTTTAACATCTTCAGTCTAATTTTATATCTGTCTTATCATGTCACTTTCAATTTTTTAAATATATTTTTCCCTTGATCCGATTATATATGCTTGTATCTGTTTCTTTTCTTTTTCAGTGACTACTGTCTACCTTTTCCATTTATCTTTCCTTGTTTTCAGTAGCAACCTGTCATAATTATATAATAGTTTCATAGTAAGTGCTTTAAATAGCATAATTTTCCAGTTTTTTCATAATTTTTATAATTTTACAATTATCAAATTTTATAATAAGCTTTTATAATTTTACTTTTATAATTAAGTTGTCAAATTCTATCTAAATTTTGATGGGTTTGGTAAGGATAGTATTGATCTGCTCAATAATACTATTTTTGTTTTGTTTAGTTTTGCTTTTGTTTTTCAAGACAGGGTTTCTCTGTGTAGCTTAAAAGCCTGTCCTGGAACTCACTCTATAGGTTAGGCTGGCTTCGAACTCACAGAGATCCAGCAGTCTCTGCTTCCCAAGTGCTGGGATTAAAGGCACGTGCCACCACCATGTGTCTAATTATATACTGTTGAGAATTAAAATCTTAGCAATGTTTCATCTTCCAATTCCCTACAAAAGTATATTTCTCCAGTAGGTCATTTTAGTGGTGTGGGTTATAATTTAAGCATACATTTACTATGTATATTTTGCTAGGTTTATATATACTGTTTGGGCCCTAATTGTGTCCCTTTTAAATTTATGCATGGAACCTTAACCCCTACATCTATAACTTAAATTGTGATTCCTTTGGAAGTAGGGCCTTTAAAACAATGAGTAAGTTAAAATAAAACTATTAAGATAGGCCCTAATTAGGGACTTATTGGTGACTTCATAAAAGGAAATTGGGAATAAAAAGAGACACTAGAATGTATGTGTAGTTAGCAAAGACCAAATGAGGATGCAGCAAGAAGCCAGCTCTTTGCAGGCCAAAGGTAGATGCTTCTTAAATCTTGTGTATAATACTTTAATCTTGACCTTCCAGCCCCCAGAATTGTAAGAAAATGTTTTCTGTGGTTTTAACCATTGATTCTGTGGTCTTCTGTTATGGTATCTTTGCCAGTCTTATGCAAATTTTGGTACCAGTAAAGTGTGTTGTTGGAATAGTAACACTTAAGCCTGAATAAGACCAGTGTTAGAAAAATCCTACAGTCTCATCTTGAAGAAAATATAGACACGTGTTTTAAAACCCTGTAACGTGAGGGCCTGCTTGTTGGGGTTTCTGTCCTGCCCAGTTCCCACAGTTGTTAGCCCCAAAGAAAATCACACAGAGAGTCTACATTAGTTATAAACTGATTGGCCCATTAGCTCAGGCTTCTTATTAACTCTTATAACTTATATTAGCCCCTTATTCAAGTATAGCCACATGGCTCGGTACCTTTTTCAGCAGGGCATGTCATATCTTCCTTCTTTGGAGTCTGGACTGGGGAGGAATGGGCTTCCTCCTTTCCAGAATTCCTCTGTTCCATTGACCTACTTCTACTTCCTGTCTGGTTGTCCCACCTATAATTCCTGCCTGGCTACTGGCCAATCAGCGTTTATTTAAAACTTAATTGACAGTATACAGAATTGTCCCACACCAAAACTCCTTATTATAACATGAGGGCCTGCTTGTTGCCCTGTCTCTCGGCTAGCTGAGCCCTGAAATATTCACACAAACTGTATTCATTAAAAACACTGCATGGCCCATTAGCTCAGGCTTCTTATTAACTCTTATAACTTATATTAACCCATTATTCTTATCTATGATAGCCACATGGCTAAGTACCTTTTTCAACGGGGATAGGTCACATCTTCCTTCTTTGGTGTCTGGACAGGATTGGGGAGGAATGGGCTTCCTCCTTCCCAGAATACTCCTGTTCTCATTGCCCTGCCTCTGCTTCCCATCTGGTTGTTTCACATGTACTTCCTGCCTGGCTGCTGGCCAATCCGAGTTTATTTAAAACATAATTGACAGAAAACAGAATTGTCCCACACCACCTATGGTGAGAACTGTAATAGAAACTACAAATATGTTTATTGATATCTTTTAAAAAGCCCTTATTATAAATTGGCAGGAAACCTAACTGAGCTGTCTTCATTTTTTTGTGGAATGTGGATGAACTTGAATAGTTAGCTGATGTGATTACTAAACTTTGAAGAGTACAGTACGGTATATATTTTCTCTCCTCATTATTAGAGCATTTGAGAGGTGAAATGAAGGAAACTAAAACAAAACTATGTGAATCAAAAAGGAACCAGAACTTAAAGATTTGTGAAATGGTTAGTTTATTCATAATGCAAAAAAATAAGAGCATAGTATTTGAGAGAGCATCAGGAGTTCTCTGAGACGATGATTTGATTAAAGAAATTATGTCACAGATTAGACCATTCATCTCAGAAGCTAGGGATAAGAAGAAAATGATACCAACTAAACATGCCTAGATTGAATTAAAGGAAAGCGAAAGTGAGCAAAATGAAGAAAGGTTTTGGACTTTAAGAAGTATATAGGATATGAGAGAACTGCTAGCACGTATTATCCTCGAGAGAGTGATGTCCTGTAGGTGATTCTGAGGTCTTCATGTGTGACAGACCCATTGGTCTGGATGGTGCAAGAGTCAAAGGATGAAGCAATCTCGTTATAAGTGGACTGGACCGCTGGTGCCCAGGATCTTTGTACAGGGCTATATTTAGTCTTTTCTTATTGAGTATGGTAATGTAGGCTTACCAAATTAAGAAATTACCATTTATTCCTAGTTCTCTGAACATTTCTCCTTGATAGTGGGATGCTATTTCTGCATCTATGAAGATGATCTTATAGTTGGTTTCGTTAGTGTGGTAGTATGATGGCTTTATTAGTTTTGCATTCTCAATTATATCTTATCTTTGATGATACATTATCGTTCTATATATTAAAGGTTTATTTGATAATAAAGTTGGATGTCTCTTATCCTAAGTTGGTTAGGATCAATTTTCTTTAAGATCTATCTATCTATCTATCTATCTATCTATCTATCTATCTATCTATCTATCTATCTATCTATCTATCTACCTACCTATCTATCTATCTATCTATCCATCCATTCATTTATTCATTCATTTATTTATTCATTTATTCATTCATCCATTTATTTATTTATTTATTTATTTATTTATTTATTTATTTATTTATGTGCAGTGTTTTGTCTGCATATATGCCTGCAGGCCAGAAGAGGGTGCCAGATCTCATTATATATGGTGAGCTACCATGTGGTTGCTGGGAATTGAACTCAGGACCTCTGGAAGAACAGTCAATGCTCTTAATCTCTGAGCCTTCTCTTCAGTCCTAGAAATATTTTAAATTTCAGGCTTGGTCTTTCTCTTTTTTTCTTTGAATATTGAAGTATTTGTTTAGACTTTTTCAGTTAATCATTCCTACTCTTAAAATTCTAAAATGCTTCTGAATCTGAAACCTATTGAGCATCATATCACCACTCAGAAAGTTTCAGAGTTCAGAAGAGGAAAGCAACTAGTAGGAAGGGGAGGAATGTAGGAGATGATAACTGGTGAATGAAAACCATCAAAATGTATATGTATGTGTTTATGAAAAGATCATAATGATATCCATAACTTATATGATGAATATACTTCATAAAGTGTAAAAGTATTTGCTGGTTTATGCATTTGTCAGTTACTAAGAAAAGTATTGAAATTTCTAATTTTAGGCCCATCAGATACTACATTTTTAGAAGCGTGAGTGTATCTTATCTAAATTACTTGTGACTAGAAGTCCTTTCAACTTCATGGGTTGTTTTTGTATTTACATTTTGGAGTATTACAAATATCTAATAAGGTATTTTAGATGTAGGACACAAGGTCAAAACACAGAATTCATATATGCTTTATATCCTCATGCATATCTGAATATAATTTTATACAGTGTCTTATTGTGACTAAGTTTTGACTGACACATCACATGAGGTCAGGTATAGAATATTTCACAAGTGGGGTTCTTTTTGTCTTTATAAATGTTTGGATTTTGAAGCATTTTATATTTCAGATTAGCATTGCTCAACATATTGTGTATTTTGTTGGCATTGAGGTTTTACTTTTTGTTCATGACAGATATTGGATCCTGTTTTCTATGTGTAGTGTCTTAAAGAGTAATGTTAGTCTCATAAAATGAGTTGAGAAATGTTTCCTAGTCCCTGAGGTTCAGTAATATTGAAACTAGGCCAATCAATAACCATATAATGGCCTCAAAGTATTCAAATCAATGATGCTTATGCTTCTTACTAAGTAAAAACTTGGAAGTTATTCAACTTTGTGAAGAAGACATGTCCAAAGCTGATAAACTGAAAGCTAACCCTATCTTGTGTTGTGATCTCAAAGGACACTTCTGAGGGACACAGATAGTAACAAAGCTAAACAGTTTTGTCTTAGTAATTGTTATGTAATTAGTAATAGTAATTGTTATGATGAAACACCATGAACAAAAGCAATTGGGCAGGAAAGGGTTTATTTGACTTACATTTCTACATCATGTTCCATCATTGAAGGAAGTCAGGACATCATAATTTACCATGGAAGAAAATCAGGGCAGGTACTCAAATGGGGCTGAAACCTGGAGGCGTGAGCTTATGTAGAGGTCATGGAGGAGTACTGCTTCTTGGCTTGCTACTCATGGCCTGCTCAGCTTGCTTGCCTATGTTAACCCAGGATGCCTACCCAGGGGTGGCACTACCTACAAACAACTGGCTTTCCTACATCAATCATTAATTAAGAAAATGCCCTATAGACCTTATTTTTGTGTGACAGAACTTTTCCTGAGGTGTTGCAACAAGCATGTCTACTTACCTCAGATAGTGAGCAGACCGAAGTACAGATACCACTGAAGTCCAATTCACCAAGTCAGAGTTTATTCATGTGATGAGGCATGACTTTTATTGGGGTTTATTTTCAGTAGTATGAGGAGTTATTTACAGGAGCAGAAATGACTAAAGACCAAAGCCAACCCCAACAGGGGTGACAGTTCACAAACCTGGGAACCTGTGGCATTCTGTGCAGTCTACAGGCAGCTCAACAGGTGTGTGTGGGGGTGTCCTTTCCAGGTGCCTCAGTTAGTCTTAACTTCTAGGTAGCTCATCTGTTTTCTGCTTCTTTCAGGCAGCTGGTCTTGTGTTAGAGTCTTTGCCCTTTGTCTTGAGAGTCTTTGCAGTTCAGCTTCATTCAGTCTGAGGGGACTCTCAGCTTTCATTGCTTACCATGGCAGGAAGGGGCCTATTGATTCTGATAAGATTCAGGGAATTCCTGAAGTTATTTTGAGTTGTTTACCTTCCTGCTTTTTGAAGGTTGGAATGTTTTAATTTCTTGAGGAAACTTTTGTACAACATATTCTTACAGCAAGAACTTATGGATGCATTTTCTCAACTCATGTTCCGTCCTTTTAGATAACTATAGCCTGTGCCAAGTTGACATAAAACTAGGTAGCACAAGTCTCATTGCCAGTATGGAGTGAATTTTGATTGTTAAGAGTAGGTCAAACTGGCTACAGCATTCCCAGAATCAGAACCCTAATTTTGAGCAATAGCACAAACTTTTTAAATTCTGTGAAGGCTAAGAGAGGAGATGAAGGAGAAATAAAAAGGTTTGAAGTTAGCAGAGCTTGGCTCATGAGGTTCGAACTGTTTTTGTAACATCTCAGTGCAAGGTAAAGTCATGAGTGATAATGTAGGAACCACAACAAGTTATATAGAACATCTACCTAAGGTAATCCATGGCAGTAACCACATATAACAACAAATTTGTGTTGTATAATATATAGCCTTGTATTGGAAGAATTTGTCATCTAGAACTTTGATAGCTAGAGAGGTTAGTTTCCAGATTCAAACTTTCAAAGGGCATGGTTACTCCCTGTTAGGTGTGAATGCGGCTGATGACTTTAAGTTGAAGCCAGTGCACATTTATATTTCCACAATTTGTAGGCTCTTGTTGATTAGACTTAGCATTTTTTCTCTAAATTAAACAGCAAATACTGGACAATAGCATGTTTTTAACAAAATGTGACAGCATGTGTTTACAAAATGGATGTAGGTTTCCACTTGGAACTGACTGCCCCTTAGTTACTGACTGACAATTTTGTTATTGGCTTGAGATAAAACCATACAAATTCCACTTTTGTTTGAAACCATTCTTGCCTGAGCATTATAAACTTCTTTTTTCTTATGATCCAAGTTACAGAGATGCACCAGGTCTCCTGCCAGCCTTGGCCACACTTGTAAAGCTTCCAACAAATTCTACTGTTTAATTCTTTCCTTGGTCTTACAGCGACTATGGTCACTTGTCTTTTATTTCATTGTCCCCAGAAAATATTTACTCTTTTGAACAGACTTGAGACAAATTGTGCAGGAAAATATTTTCCCCCAGTATTACTGTTCATTGACCATGTCTGTGGTCAATAATATGGAATATAAATGAGCTTGAAGTCTCTAAGTCAAACTTGAGGTGAAGCACAGATGTAAATATAAGGGCCAAAGATGTGAAGTTTTTGAACCAAAACCACAACGAATCCAAGGAAAACAGCATGTGTACTTGCAATAATTACCTTAATATCAACTTTGGGCTTTGTAGCACAAATTCTAATTGGTATTAATAATAAAAACCCTGAGTCAGCTCTCAGGGGCAAAGCTGAAGGATCAGAGAAGCAGAGCAGTCAGCCAATAGAGAGTTCTTATCTTTACCAATTCTCAGACAGAATGGGTGATACTGTCTCTATGAATCCTCAGGCTGAATCCTCAGACTGCATCTCTCTCTAGGAATCCTTAGACTGCATCTGAGCTCCTGTCTTATCTCGCCTTATATTCCTCTCCTCACCCAGCCATATTTCACTTCTGTCTTCACCTCACTAGTGCTGAATTTAAAGGCATGTGATCTCAAGTGCTGGAATCACCTTTGTATGAGCTCTGTTTCTCTTTTGGACAGAGCCAATCTCATGTAGCCCAGCATGGCCTTGACTCACAGAGATCCATCTGCCTCTCTCTTCTGAGTGCTGGGATATGTCATATAAAGGTGTATGTCACCACTGGCCAGCCTCTATGGCTAACTAGTGACTTAGCTCTGTACGCTGATCTTCAGACAAACTTTGTTAGATTACAGACTATCACTACAGGGCTTGCTTCTTAAGATGTCCTTGAGCTGGTTTATGGGCTAAGTAAAATTTCTAGTTAAAACCTATCTCAGTATCCTTACAGATTTCCAGGAAGTTACTATGGGAGCCCCACAATTATACTTAACAACAAACTTAAAAAAGGACTTACTTTTCCTGCTTTAGACCTGATCCCTTCTCAGACTGTATTGAGTAACTTTTTGTCAAAATTATCATAAATTTGAATAAAAGGTCTTTATTTTGATTGGCAGTATGTTACTTTTGTTTCAGATTCATGCATCTACTTTGCCAGCATCACAGATTTCTCAGAAGTTAATCCCTTTATTGGAACAGCCTTCTGTTGCCGAAGATGGTATGGTGAATTTTCCTTACTGCATGTGCATAATTGAAGGAGTTCATATTTGAGGGCTGTTCTCTTCGAATGGTTATGTATAGGGGTATAAACATCTTTTTCTTTTAGCAATCAACACATTTACTAAAGTTTATGTCATCTATACATGAGAGATATTCATAAATGAGTCACTCAAATAGTAACTAAAGTTGGGTTTATATACCAATTTACATTGAACAAAAGAATTCCACACACTACTCACTTTAAAACTGTTTTGATTGTTTTGAGTAGTTGATAAGTGGAATCTTACATGTAGTATTTTCATACCATGGTTAATTGCTGATAACCAAAAATTACACTAAATGAAGCTGTAGTTAAAGGGGTGCTTTATTAATGTTACTGAGCCTGGCTTCTGTTGCTGATATTAGAGTTGTCAGCTGAGTTCTGTTACACTGTCTAGCTACAGGGAACACGGTAGTGTTTTGCTTCAGTATTCAAAATGTACACAATCATTGTTTTCCTCTATAAATGCTTCTTATGCAGCTCTAAACAGTAATGATTTTTTAAAGTTGATTTTTCTGAATCAGGATAGATAGCTCAGTGGTTAAGAGTTCATGATGTGCTTGCATAGGATAATGACTCAGTTCCCAGCACACAGACACTGAGCAGCTCACTACTGCCTTTTTCTCCCCTCAAGAAAAGCAGTTGCCCTCTTTGAACTCCATGAGCACTTGTATTCACATACCTGCACACAGATACACACATGTACACATAATTAAAAATAAAAAATGAATCTTAAAAATTGATTTTATGCCAAAGATTAAATATTTTATATCCATATATTTTGTCCTTTGCAATGTTATTTATTCAAAGGTAATTTCTGTGTTCTTTTCTCTAGCTTTTGTGTTCAACTTTTAATATAGACCCATAGTATTTTAATGCTTACATTTATTTCAGAAAATTATAAAAACAGATTACTTCTGTTGTTGACTTAAACTAAAGATTCTTTGAAATTTAGATTCAGAAGAAGAATTTTTTGATGCACCATGTAGTCCATTGGAAGAGTATCCTCAAATCCTATCTAGAGTTAGAAGTTCTCGACACAAAAAATTACAAAAGAAAGAGTCTTCAGTGAATTTAATTCAACTTAGGATGCGATTTGAAGTAGCAGAGGTATGTACTATGATTACATAAATGTGGGTCATGTGAGTTGTCATTTATATTTTGTAAAGTTTACTTATATAGTTTTATTACCAGTAGATATTGGTCAAGGTATATAGAAGATGGTGTATGGTTTTTGTAATTTTTTTAAAAAAGAAACTATCTTTTTTTATTATACATCAATACAGGTTCCCACTCCCTCCCCTCTTCCCATTTCCTCCACTTACCCCCTTGCCCCAACTCCCCATCCACTCCTCAGAGAGGGTAAGGCACATTGCTTTAGGGAAGGTCCGAGGCCCTCCCTATTATATCTAGGCTGAGCAAGGTATCCATACAAAGAGAATAGGCTCCTAAAAAGCCAGTACAAGCAGTAGGGATAAATCCTGGTGCCACTGCAAGTGGCCCCTCAGTGTGCCCCAGCCATACAACTGTCAACCTCATTCAGAGGGACTAGTTTGGTCCTATGCTTGTTCCTTCCTAGTTCGGCTGGTGTTGGTGAGCTCCCATTATCTCAGGTAGACTGTTTGAATGGGTGTCCCCATCATGGTCTTGACCTCTTTGCTCATATTCTTATTTCTCCTACTCTTCAACTGGACTTTGGGAGCACAGTACAGTGTTCCAGTGGTGGTCACTGCTTCTGTTTCCATCATTTGCTGGATGAAGGTTCTATAGTGCTATTTAAAATATTCATCAGTCTGACTACAGAGCAAGGCCAGTTCGGATGTTCTCTCCTCTATTCCTTAGGGTCTTAACTGGGTCATCCTTGTGGATTCCTGGGCATTTCTCTAGTGCCAGATTTCTTGCCTACCTTAAAATGACTCCCTCAGTCAGCATATCTCTTCCTCGTTTTCATCTCTGTCCTTCCATTTAGGCTATCCCATTCTCTCAAGTTCTCCTTGCCCCTCCTCTTCTTTCCTCCTCTTACCTTCTACCCTCCTTTCTCCCCTGACCCCAATGTTCCCAATTTGGCCTGGCGGGATGGGTCAGCCTTTAAAGGCTAGGCTCATAACCAAAGTACGGTTTTCTTCATATTTTTTAAGAATATATTTCTTAAGAATTAGTGTTTAAGTGGTATATTGTGGGCAGTTTTTTTTTTTTTTGTTGTTGTTTTTTTTTTTGTTTGTTTGTTTGTTTTGTTTTGTTTTTTTTTTTTTTTCCCGAGACAGGGTTTCCCTGTAGTTTCTAGAGCCTGTCCTGGAACTAGCTCTTGTAGACCAGGCTGGCCTCGAACTCAGAGATCCACCTGCCTCTGCCTCCTGAGTGCTGGGATTAAAGGCGTGCGCCACCACTGCCCATCTTGAGGGCAGTTTTTTAAAACATATTTTTTGGTGATGATTATACAATGTAAGTATGTATTGATCGTGTGGGGGGAATATAAAATCAATATTAAGTTTCAATTTTTAACATACTACATATGCATCTTTATGTTGTTATCACATAGGTGAGCTGTGTGTTTTCCCTTTCTTGCAGGTTTTGATTCAGTTTTATCACCTCGTGGGAGACTGTGAACTACCCGTGCTAGAAATGGGTGTTTTAGGATTGGGTACTGAAGTTGAGATTAGAACATTTGATTTGAAAGCAAATGCCTTTTTGAAAGAGTTCTGGTTAAAATGTCCAGAATACTTAGGTAAGACTATTAAAAGATATATAAATTACTTTTCATAATTTGATTACTTGTTATAGAATTTTCTGTTCCTTAGTCTTTGAATTAATATTTTGAAATAGTCTGAAAAGAAGAGACTATTACATTTAAATTTTTTAGTCTATTTTCTTTCTTTAATATATTTTTAATTAAAATACAATTACATCCCACACATCCTCCATTCTCAAATCAACAGTATCTTTCTTTGTTGCATATGTGTATAAATACAAATACATAAATATAAGCTGCTGAGTCTGTTTTTGTTGTATTTTTATGGATGACTTCAGGGCTGACCATTCTGCATTGAATAATCAGGTTGGGGGATCATCCCTGGGAAAGGCTAATCTTCCTCTCTCAGCAGTTATTAGTTGTCTATAGTTTTTTTGTCTAGGGTTGGAACCCTGTGAAATTTTCCCTATTCCACATTAGCATGTCTACTGATACTGCTATTGTTCTGGTCCTGTTTATGGAGCTGTTTCTAGAGGAGACTGTTTCACAGCAGACTTCCTGGCTCCTATAATCTTCCACTCCCTCTTCTGTGATGTTCCCAGAGCCATAGATGTAGGAGCTGTCACGTAAATTCATCCATTGATCTCTGTGATGGTCTTCATTTACTATAAATCAAAACTTCTTGTACACCTTTGATTCCAACACTTGGGCCAAGGTAGGCAGAGCTCTTTGAGTTTAACGTCAGCCTGGTCTTCTGAGATAGTTCCAGGACAGCCAGGGCTAAAACCTTGTCTCAAAAAACAAAACAAAACAAACAGAACAGAAGTTGGGGGGAGGAGGAAAGAAAAGAAGCTTCTTTAATGAAGGGTTGTTGTATCAGCACTTAAATTTAGATGGGGCTAAGAACCATAGTTGAGAGAGACTATGCAGTATTTGTCTTTCTGGGTCTGGATTATCTCCTCCAATACAACCTTTTCTAGGTTTATCCACTTAACTGAAATTCCATGATTCACTTATCAACTTCCCCAACAGTATATGTTTGTTACAGTTGAACCTGTTCACATTTTTATCACCCGAAATCCATTGTTTGCATTAGATTTAAATATTTGTGTTAAACTTCTTATGTGTTTGTCCACTGTATAAAGGCCAGTTCTTATGATGGTATAATCAGAAGCATGACTTTAGTATGCTCAGTATCTGCTGTTCTCCACTCTCCCACTGTGGTATCTGGCTTAAGATCATTCTGTGTCTTCCGTGTTGTACCCTTTTATCTGAATATATGATTGAAATAATTATTGTTATCTATTCAGTATATCCATTATTATTTTCTAGCCAACTGTCCATAATAGGTATTCATTATGGTTACCTATCCACTCACTTATAACGGACACCTTGACTTCTTTTATGTTTTGGCAATTTTGAATAACCATGCTATAGATAGCTATATGCAGATTTTGGTATAGACCTATGCTGTCTGTTTCTTTGGGTAAATACTAAGGAACTGAAGTGGTGGATTATATGTTAAATAAATGACTTGTAAATGAACCACCAAACTATTCCAGTGTTTATATATTTTTTATTTTCCTGGTAATAAATAGGAGGACTTATTGTTTCATCCTTGTTAGTGTCTGGTCTTGAGTCCTTCTAATAGGTATATAATGGCAGTTTGAATTTCTCTGATGGTATATGATGTGAGGAATCCTTTCATGTGTCAGTTTGGTACGTGACATGTTCTAAGTTCTTTGGCTCTTTTGAAAATTATCAATCAAATTAAGTAGTTTAACCCAAAAGTATGTCAGAGGGATGTGTTTTTATGGTATCACACTGTCTACTTGTTCTCCAGCCCTTGCGAACTTGAATGTGGTAGACTGTGCCACAATTATCTCTTGGTCTCCCAAACTTGAGTGTGGTGCTCTGTGTGACAGTTGTCTCTTGGGCTTACAAACTTGAGTGTGGTGGATTGCATCACAGTCACCCTTTGGTTGCACTAACTTGAGTGTGGTAGACTGTGTCACAGTTTCTCTTGGTCACACAAACTTGGGTGTGGGGAAACGTATCGCAGTTACTGATTAGTCACACAAAGTTCGTTATGTAGGTGTTGAATTTTTGTTCTTTTATGTCAAAATTATATTCTGTTCTTTTGCCCCCGAAGTAATTTTCTTTGATTATTGGAAAAATAAGTAAACCAGCTGAATAGTGTTCTCTAGTAATCCAGAAGTAGTATAGCCATTGCTACTTTTTATGTTTATGCTTATTTTTGTTTCTCAAAGGCAAAGCATAAATAAATCCTTGCAAAAAGCATTATATACCATCCCTAGTGTACCTATCGCTAAAGCATTGTATACCATCCCTACTGTGCCCATTCCTAAAAGCATTATATACCATCCCTACTGTGCCTGTTTCTAAAAGCATTATATACCATCACTACTGTGCCTGTTCCTAAAACAGTTTGCTCTTATTTTCTGCAAAGTGAGGGGCAGAGTTACTTTATGAAACACAAATGATCTGGTAAACAGCTGTTCAAGAAGCTGGTAAACGTGTAAATGAAGTGCAGATCTTCTTAAGGTCGAAAAATGTGGTTAATATCTAAAATAGGGTGCTGGTTCATGTGCTCATAGTTTTAAGTTTGAAGGGCTGCATAGACATTGTGCTGTGCTTTCCTCAGCTAGAGCAGTGTAATGAGTTTATAATCCTTTATCCCAGTCTCTAGATACTGGTTTTTAGCAGCTGTAAGTAATTTGATAATGATAGTTTTAAAGAGTATACAGATATCTCTTCTCTAGCAGTTCTCATAGAATATCTCGTTTTGAACAGAATTAGTAATATACCTAAGTAAACTGGTATGTACTGCTAAGACTGATTTTTATCTAGTATATAGAAAAATGTAACACTTTCTTGATGCATCTCCACAACTAGTATTGTCAGAGGTACTCGCTTTTTTTATTTCCAGGCATTGTTATGACTCAGTCCTAGAATTTTTCATGCTCTTTCATTACTACTAAGAGTTGTTTTGGTTTTTCTTTAATAGCTTGCTAGTTTTTGTTACTGGCTTGTCTATATATCAGAAGGTTTGATACTTTAGTGTTGAAATACAAAGAAAGGATACATTGTATGGACAAAGGACACTTTTTGAGTAGAAAAAACAAAGGGATCTTATTGAGTAGCGTCTAAGGAAATCTTTTTCTATCATAATTACTAATGATTTAATTTATCTTAGTATAATTTTACTACCAAGAAATAATCCTTAAACTATTTTTAGATGAAAACAAGAAACCAATTTATTTGATCACCACCCTGGATAACACAATGGAAGATTTGTTAACATTGGAATTTGTGAGGGTAAGCAGTTCTGCTTCTACCTGATGGGCAGGTAGATTTGCTATTGAAATTTATAATTTAGTGTGCTTAATTCTTACTCTAATGTAACTTTGTGAAGGCCTCTGTTTTAAAGGTCTTTCTGTTTGGGCCTTATTGTTCTGTAGTTTTGATTCACAAATACTTCATATAGCAAACGAAGTATCTTGTGCTCTAAGAAGAAAGGAACTCTAGGTTGACTTTTACCACCAGACTTTTGAAAAAGAAACAAATGTTTAGTGTTAATGAAATTTCTTAATGTTTGTGGTACAAGAGGATGGATGAATTTACTTCATTTCTACCATTATCTGGTTACCTGCTTTTTAAGTGTCAGACTCCATTCCATTTATATTGATTTATAATCTTTTAAAATTTTGTTCATTTTCTGTATGTACTGTGGTCTGTTTTTGAATTATTCTTTGTTACTTGGCATTGTGTGTGTTTTAATAATTACTTTATAATAAGAATTATGCCAAGAGAATATTACTATACTTAAGACAATTTTTGTTTCCATGATTGGTGGATATTTTTAAAGATTTTTGTTGTGTATTTGTATCAGGTTTTAGGATATACAAACTAAAGAAAAATAAAAGCAATTGTGTTATGTGTATATTAAATGGATTACTATTTAAAAAGGCTAAATCATGACATTTGCAACATTATCAGTCTGCAGGCCATGATGTTGAGTGAAATAAATAATCTACTCACAGAGAAAAATATACGGGAGGATCTTACTTATATGTAGATTCTAATAAAATTGAACTCATATATGTGAAAAGAAAATGGTGGCTACTGCAAGTTAGGACTACTGTGAAAGGAAAGAATAAGGAATTGTTGACAAAAAAATTTGTTGTTCCCGGCCGCTCAGCCCTGAAATAATCACTCAGAAACCATATTATTTGCAATAATGTTTGACCAATAGCTTAAACATGTTTCTGGCTAACTCCCATATCCTAAACTAACCCATCTTCATTAATCTGTGTATCTCCACGAGGCTGTAGCTTACCGGGTAAAGTCCCAGTGTCTATCTCTGGTAGGGCTACATGGCTTCTCTCTGACTCTGGCTTTTCCTCCCAGCATTCAGTTTAGTTTTCCCCTCCTAGCTAAGTTCTGCCCTGCTATAGGTCAATTTATTCATTAATGAGAATCACAGCATACAGAGGGGAATACCACATCAGAAAATAGTTTCAGCTAGAAAGGAGAATAGATTTTGAAATCTGTTAGATAATGTATATTTCCAAAGGTAATTTCAAATGTCTTACAATAGATGGTAGGTAAGGTAGTTGGTGGATATATGTTACCTTTACTTAAACATTTTGTATGCATTCCACGAAACATCAGGTAGTAAGCTATAAATATACAATTATGTCATTGTCAAAGGCTGTAAGATATTTGGAAAGACAAGTGTTTGGGAACTTATAGATTATTATCTCCCAAATTTTGTTTCAAATACAGGAAAAATTAGGAAGAAACATTCAGAGATCTTGAGGAGCAAAGGATTGTTCTCTATATTTGATACCTTATAACATGTTTTCTCTAGATAATAAGGAAGATAGCCTGTATTCTTAATTGAAGACTTGCTTTATGCTAGAGAAGCCCATATTTAGCACATTTTGTTTATTATAGTAAATCAGCTGCCTTGTTCTGGTCAAATAGTTGCTTGTTTAAGTAAATTTATGTACATATATATGCGTGTATGCATGTAACATACTAGCCACCTCATTTATAGATAATTTATGTATAGTATCCAAATCTTGAAAAATTTACAACTGTCATGTAATTGTAAACATGTCTTCCTAATATATTCTAATAGATACATTTTCTCTTTGTATAGGTTGAAAAAAATGCACCCAGTTTAAAAAGTACTTATAACAATGTTTTACAACTTATTAAGGTATGAGTATATAATTGTTTATTTTAAAATTAGAAACTGTATTTCTATTTTTTCTAGATGTCTTACCAGTACTTATTTTATAATTGGAATTATAAGATTCCCCAATGATAAAGCTGAATATTTTAAATCATGTGTTTTATATCACAAAATGTAGGATATGTTTTTTGTTGCTGTTGTTGGTTTTGTTTGTTTGTTTGTTTTGAGACAGAATTTCTTTGTAGCTCTGGAACCTGTCCTGGAACTTGCTCTGTTTACCAGACTGGTTAAGAGCTCACAGAGATCTGCCTGCCTCTGCCTCCTGAGTGCTGGAATTAAAGCTGTGAATGACCACACACACACACACACACACACACACATATGTATATATATGTACATATATATATGTACGTATATATAAATTTATTATATAAACAGTGTTCTACCTTCATGTATGCCTGCATGTCAGAAGAGGGCATCAGATTTCATTATAGATGATAGTGAGCCACTATCTGGTTGCTGGGAGTTGAACTCAGGACCTCTGGAAAAGCAGACAGTACCCCTTTGTTTTTTTGTTTGTTTTGTTTTTTTTTCGGTTTTTTGAGATAGGATTTCTCTCTAGCTTTGGAGCCTGTTCTAGAACTAGCTCTTGTAGACCAAGCTGGCCTTGAATTTACAAAGATGTGCCTGCCTCTGCCTCCCAAGTGCTGGGATTAAAGGCTTGTGCCGCCACCACCCAGAAAAACAGACAGTACTCTTAACCTTTGAGCCATCTCTCCAGCCCCGCATAGTGTATTTTAAAGACTATCAAGTCAGATGGTTTTTTGACTTAGTACTAAAATCAGTTTTGTTCCATAGGTGAATTTTTCCTCTTTGGATATTCATTTACACACTGAAGCACTTCTCAATACAATGAATTATCTTAATAATACCCTTCCGCAATTAGGGGAACAGTCTGCCCCAGTGTCTGTTGCAGAGACTGAAGACAAAGGAGATCTCATTAAAATGCTTGGTATATTTGTTAAAATTTAAGCTTTTGGGTTTTTTGTTCTTTTGTTGGGGGTGGTTGTTTTGTTCTTTGTTTCTTTTGTTCACCAATTGGAACTGTAATTTAGTCTCTGGTGTTGCTTTTTATTAGACAAACACCTAAAATGATTCATCATATTTCATGCTAATCTTAAAGATTAGTGATAAAGGAAAATACTTACTGCTAAAAGAAAAGAGTTTATGTTGTAATATATTTGAGTTGTAAATTAGACAAGAAATACTTGATTTAGATTAAAGTTTATGTGACATTAGATTAGAAAAATGTAAATGACATTTGAGTATTATGGTTGTTTTTAATCAGAGTGCAGGTTAAGATTTGAGTTACTTTAAATCTAAAACTTCTTGAGCATAATGGTAATACTCAAAAAGCCTTTGATTTTGCAGCATTTTGAAGTTTTTAATTAGAGATGCTCTATCAGTTACCATTAAGAACTATGGGTATTTACTTTCTATAATGACAGTTGTCTCAAAGATTCATAGTTATTAGTTTAATTTCTTAGTTTCAAATGATTAGTTACCTCTAAGAGCAGTCTTTGGACTATTTGTTTTTGTATTCATTAGATAATTCATATTTAGAATTCTCAATCCAGTAGGGAATATATTTCTTTGCCTGTAGTTGAACTGTAAATCTGATGTTATAATCATTTGTGGTGATACTCTAGCTGCCTGTGTGTAGTGTGCTAGTTACTAACCTTTTTTTTGTGTTACAATGTGACTTTGTTTTGTAGCTTTAAAGCTACCCACGAATGAAGATACTATTACCTTGCAACTTTTGGCTGAATTGTCTTGTTTACGGATTTTTATTCAAGATCAGAAACAAAAAATTTCTGAAATTAAGATTGAAGGTAATACCATCTCATGGAAACATTTTTAAGATTATCAAATTGAAGACAAAAGCAATTTTTCATTGTTCTATTTTCTTAGGGCTTGATTCTGAGATGATTATGAAGCCATTAGTCACTGAAATAAATGCAAAACTAAGGAATATAATTGTGTTAGATTCGGATAAAATGGCTGTATATAAAAAGGTGAGATTTTGGGTTTTTTAGTTATTTTTATTTCATGTGCATTTGTGTTTTGTGTATTTATGTCTATTTGAAGGTGTCAGATCCTCTGGAACTGGAGTTATATAGACAGTTGTGAGCTACCATGTGGGTGCTGGGAATTAACCCAGGTCCTCTGGAAGAGCAAGTGCTCTTAACCACCAAGCCATCTCTCCAGCCCTGAGATTTTGTTTGTATTAAGTACCAATATATCATTAAATATGTAGTTTTCACATCAATTAAATAGACTTATCATGTATTAGCAGTGTCTTATGCCTAATGGGTTTTAGAGTAAAGCACAATTGATTTACTAGCTTTGATAATATTTGTAACCCTTTCAGTTACCTAATCTAATCTTTTATTTATAAAATGAAGGTTGTGATTTTTCCTAAGTCAATAATTCTCCTTGAACAAATAATGTTTTTGAGTGGTTGGAGGAGGGGTGTTGCTAATAATGCTTCTTTTAAGAACACTACAAATAAAAGTGTTTCATTCTGTAAATATCCCTAACTGCCTAGTTCAGATAGTGGTATTAGAAGGTGTCATGTATTTCAAGTATACTGTCATGAAATGAGAGAATCCTTTGAAATTGATGTAGGTGGCTAGATATTTTGTTAGTAATTCTCAGATAATAAGAATTTAAGTAGAATGATGTATTGAAGGACATAATGACAAAATACTAAAGTGTAAGAGTGGGAAACCTGAAGGACTCTTTGGGTCAATAAGTGAGAATTTAGAGTTTAATAACTCTAAATGCTGGTCCTAGTCTGTTATCATCAGTATTATTAAATTTTTTAATGTATCTGTATGAGTGTTTTACTTGCAAATATGTATATATACTACATGCATATATTAATAGTGTGTCATATGCATAATGGGGTTTATACTGCATGTGTGTCTTGTGCCCACAGAGGCCAGAGAAGGTGATGAATCCCCTGGAAATGGAAGTTACAGATAGTTATGAGCTGCCATGTGGGTGCTGGGAACTGAACCCAGTTCCTCTGGAACAGCAGTAAGTGCTTTTTACTGCTGAGCCCTATCTCCAGTTCTGTCATCATTATTGATAGTCATCAACTGATTTTTATGTGAGAAACAAAAATTATACTTTATATACATATATATCAATAAAGAGTGATTTAGCACAAAAGTCGTCAAATATGCATGACTTGTAGAAATAAGGATTACAATTTTTAATAATACTGATGGCAATTTCCAAAGTTGTTATTTGCTCCTCTGTCACTGTTACTTTAAGATTCATAGTATATATAGGACAATGAAGGATAGGGCATACATTTTTATTTTTCTAGAAAGTCATTCTAACAGAAATAAAATTATCTACTAAAAGCTATACAGATAGTAACAGAAATGAATTATAGCCCCAAACATTGAGTTTTTCCTTCTGTATTTTATTTTTAAAATATGGCCAAATTAAAATATAGCTCAAAAGAGGTACAGATTGAAAAGTCTCTCTCTCTTATCTTGCTCCTCTATCATTTTCCTTGGATTCCAGTGTAGGTAGTTTCTTAAATGAACTACTACATTGATCAACCAGAGCAGCATAAATTTATTTGTTCTGTATTAAAATGTTGCAGTCATCATTCTGTGATATACACACACTATTGTCCTCTTTTGGGTGTTATTGATAAATTAAACTTATTACTGTTACAGATTGTAACTGTCAGACCAAGTCACTGTGTAGTAGAGCACCATTCTCCATTTACAAGTTTATATATTTATTGAAGACAGAAAACATCTTGCTAATATGATATTTTACTGAAATAAAACTAGTTGCTAGTTTCTTCTTTTATATAAAACCATCTTGATAATTCAGGGTTTTCTTCTTGTTAATTCTGGGTGGCAAGTATAAGCAGTTTTAATTAGTTTTCTTTATTTCTAAATTTGTTATCAGGATAATTATGACTTCATAAAATTAGTTGAAAATGTTTGTTTTCTATTAGGCAACAGTCTTCCCTTGCTTCACACTAGGCCGCTCCCCTGTAGTCTCTCCCTAGTCCAGACTATTAAGAAGATCTTGCTGTGACTGTAAGAAAACTTCAGCCTTATACTGAAGGCGACTTTGATTTACAGCTCTCCCCATGTCTAATTTCTGCCTAACCTCTGCTCCTTTGGCCAGATCACATTGAATGCCTCCCCTTGTGTACCCTGTTAAACTTCACTGAAAGTCATTGTATCCGTATGTGCTCAGGAATTGATGCCTCTTTTTCTTCAGGACCCCACCTTGCCATTCACCACAGCTCTCTCTGTAAATGAAACTCTTCTTTGGGCTTTGGAGGCTAGTCCCTCCTGCTTCTGGGCCCCATCATGGTTGCCCATGACTGTCATACTCCATTACTTTCTGAATAAAGGTCTTCTGAAGAATAATTCGTGTCAGCTACTTCCTACCAGAAATTTGTGTAAAATGTGTGTTATTTCATTCTTAAATGTTTAGTATGTGTCAATAAATACTGTGTATGGTTAAGCCTAGCGCTTAATTTTACTTTGTTTTCTACATGATAATTTTCTACTACTACTTATTGATAACTATTATTTTAATTTAAATAATTATTATAAATCACATTCAGATCTGAATCTTATTTTCAGCTTTAGGGTTAAAAAATTGAAGCAAATAAAGGTTTACCTGTTGAGGTCATTCAGCTGGTAGAGTTTCGTCTGGTAGCCTGGATATGAGTTGAAGGAATTCTGGGCCTTTATTTGCCTGTGTTTTGTTATAGTTAATTTTTCTGTTACTATGATAAACTATTCTGTAAAAAAATAATTGGGGAAGCTAGGGTTAATTTCATCTAACAACTTGAAGATTACACTCCATCCAGTTGTGGAGGTGGCATTCCATGATACCTATGTAGAAGTCTTAGGAAAACTTCCTTCATTTCACAATGGGTTCTGAGGATCAAATTCAGCTAATCAGACTTACTGGCAGGTACCTTACCTGTTGACCCATCTTCCTGGCCTTGTCCTAGGCATTTTTAACCAATAAAATTGACACCTAAAAATAACCATCCCTGAAGACTTTGATAGTCAGTTGTTCTGGCCCATTTAATTCATGGCCAAGCATTCATTAGTCTCACAAATGGGGTGTTCTTGAGGATCTCCTCTTCCTTGGGGCATCTTGCTTGCTGTGCTTCTTGGCTCCTAATGAAAGACTACTAATTCAAACTAAAGAGGACTTCTGTGGTCTGCTCTAATGAAGGCTTCTTGTCCTTCTTTTAGATAGAGTTTTCTTTGTCCTCATCTCTTAAGATTTTGTATCTTTACCCTGCTCTGAGGTCAGCAAGGTTTATTGACTCTTGTTTTGGTCAGAGAATAATTTTGGTAATGCTTTATTAGGCCTTTGTAAGAAAGACACTTGTTTTTATGTGATGGATGTTTGCTCATGTCTTTCTGTCTGTGCACCATGTCCATGCCTGCTGCCCAGGGAGGCCAGAAGAGGTTGGGTCCTATGGACCTGGAGATACAAACAGTTTTGAGCTACCCTGTGGGTACTAGGAATTGAGTCCCAGTTCTTTAGAAGAGTTGTAAATGCTGATAACTACTGAGTCATCTCTCCAGCCCAGTGCTCTTTTCTGTGTGGGATGGAAATGTTTTCATTTTTCTAAAACCAATAGCAAGTACAACTCTAATTTCAGTCTTGGTTCTTTTCTTTTTTTTTTGTTCATTTTTAAATTGAGTTATATTGTTTTTTTTTCTTTTTTCTTTCTTTTTCTCATTTTTTTTTATTAAAGATTTCCATCTCCTCCCCTCCTCCTCCCCCTTCCCTCCCCTCCCTTCCACCCATACCCCCACTTCACCCCTCTCCAAGACAAAGAGCCATCAGGGTTCCCTTCACTATGTTAAGTCCAAGGTCCTCCCAGCTCCCCCTAAGTCCAGGAAGGTGAGCAACCAAACTGACAAGGCTCACAGTGAGCCCGTCCATGCTGTAGAGTTCATGTTCATTGCCGTTGTCCTTGGTTTCTCAGTCCTCCTCCACCGTCAGCCACATTCAGAGAGTCCGGTTTGGTCCCCTCTTCCATCAGTCCCATTCCAACTGGACTTGGTGGTCTCCCGTTAGCTCTGTCCCACCGTCTCAATGGGTAAACGCACTCCTCACGGTCCTACAACTGAGAGATACTGTGTGTGTTTTTCCCAGGGACTTTGTCTCCAACACTGGTGCTTACTCAGCCTTTATTTTTTTTTTAGCTGAATTGTTCTTCCATAAATTACATGGTATTTGGCAACCCTGCCTCTTGTAATCTTCTCTCCTTGCAGATTTTTCTCCTGATTTTTCTTAGATGATGTACATTTTTGTTGTCTTCTTGTTATTCCATATTTCTAGTAATATCAAGAAAAATTATAATAGTTCATTGGTTTTTTGTTGATTTTAGGGTTTGAAATGGTCCTTTCTCTAGCTTCGTGCATCACCTCCAGACACCTACACTCCCTTTCTTCTATTTTTGTACTACTTCGGCTTTCAAAAATCTCTCATACTTTTGCTTTTTGGGGAACTGCGATTGATTTACTTGGTGGTTTTTCAATCTCCTGTTCTTGCTTCTAGAATTTAAGAGTTGAGAAAACTGTAAATTTAAGATAATACTCTTCCAAATTTTTTTTAAAAAAATTAATTTCTTGTCTCTTATACCTTTAACTGGTAGTTATGAAGGTAGAAATTTTAAGCCCCTCCCCCCCGGCAATTTTTTGTTAGTAATTAAAATGATTCTTCACCAACTAATGAAGAACCAGAAGTTTAAAATTGAAACACTGCATTAAAGAATACAAAAAATTGTTTCAAAGTCCTCAGACCTAATGAAACGAAACACTGAGTTCAGGTAAATTATGTAGGTAGTGTGTTTTAGCTTTGACTATTACTAAAGGCATATGATGACTGCCATTGCCAGACAGAAAATCCAAGTGAGATGTATAACTAAAAACATAAAACATGGTCAAGGTAGACCTGTTAACTTTTATGACACTCAAAGACTGCAACAAAAAACAGGTTAGGTTACAAGTTCTAATAAAGCATTTGGAATTGTTACCTCATTTGTAGTGACTCAAGTACCTGGAAGATTTTCCAAATGGTACAATATTATTATCATTTTACTTTGATCTTGGGGTACATTACTTCAAAAATTGACTGTAATATTTTGGATTCTTCTCTCATCAAGGCTGTTTATATCACTGGAAAAGAAGTTTTCAGCTTCAAAATGATTTCTTACATGAATGCAACTGCTGGCTCTGCATACACAGATATGAATGTGGTTGATGTTCAAGTTAATTTAACTGTTGGTTGCATTGAAGTCATGTTTGTCACAAAATTCCTATATTCTATATTGGTAAGTATTTAGCTCTTCTTCCTTGTCTCTTTCTGTATTGTCCTTCCACTCCTATGCACTTAAATATACCTCCACCACCAGTTTTCTCTCATTTGCTCTTCATAGTAACTGTATTCTCCTGTCCTTCCTCTTGGCCCAGTGTCTTCTTTGCTGGCTTTTGAAGTTACTTGTGTTTAAGTAGTCAAATCTAAAAAAAAAAAAAAAATTCAGAGATAGGATTCACAAATAAGAGAGAACATGGAGTGCCTTTCTGGGTCTGGGTTCCTTCATTCAATATAATATTTTCTAGTGCCACCCATTTGGTTGTGAATTTCATTGTTTTTACAATTGATTAGAATTCTGTTTTGTATATTTACCCTGTTAACAGAGTGGCAGTGAACATGACTGAGAAAGTATAGCTGTAGAAGGATTTGGAGACCCCTCTTTTTCCCTTTACTCTCTTCAGATCATATGTGCCTTGCTTTTCCCCTATTTCTCCCTCTACTCATACAGTGGTACTATCCTGCTTTCCTAGTTTCTGCAGGAAATGCTTTCCTTTCCTAGTTATGTAGCACAAATAATAAAAACCCAGAGACAGACATTGGGGTGCAAGCTGAAGATCAGAAAAGCAAAGCAGCCAACTAGAAAGTTCTAACTCTACCAAGGCTCAGACAAACAAAGGGGCAATCTTGCCCTCAGCATGACTGTAGATTGCAATGCTCTCATAGTTCTCCAGGATATGTACTCACATATGAAGATTTGGAGCTAGGAGCCTTAGAGGATAGAAATCATGCGACATTTGTCTTTGTGAGTCTAGGTTACCTCACTTAGGGTGTGTGGGTTTTTTTTTTTCTGGTTCTTTCAACTTACCTGTAAATTTCATCATTCCGTTTTTCTTTACAGCTGAATAGTATTCCACAGTGTAAATGGACCACATTTTCAATACCCATATTACACTTGCAGGACACTTAGGTTGTTTGTTTTCACTTGGTAGCTGCTGTCGGTAGAGCTCAGTGAGCATGCAAGTACTTGTGGAGCAGGAGGTCGGGTACTTTGTGCGTACATATGCCAAGAAGTGATAGAGTGGGTTATCTGGTAGATCTACTTTTATCTTTTTGAGTATTTTTCACACTTTTGTCCAAAGTGGCTGTACCAGTTTGCAATCCCAGCAACAGAGTAAGGGTTCCCTTTTCCCTCATCCTCACCAGCCTTTGTTTTCAGTTGTTTCCCTGATCTTAGCATTCCTAACTGGGTAAAGTTCATGTAATTTGCATTTCCCTAGTTGCTAAGGTCATTGAACACTTTGTAAGATTTTTTAAAGCTTATTTTCTTTATATTGAGAACTCTATTTAGAGCTATGCCCCCATTTTTTCAATTGAGACTTTTGAGTTGTTGGTTGTTGGGTTTTTTGTTTTGTTTGAGTTTTTTGTATACTCTGGATCGTAATACTTTATTGGATGTATAGCTGGCAAAGATATTCTCACATTTTGTGGATTTCAACTTCACTCAGTTGCTTGTTTCCTTTGCTGTACAATTTTTAGTTTGGTGAGGCCCCAGTTCTCAGTTTTTGGCCTTCTTTTTCTGATCATTTTTTACCCATGAGAGTCCTAGAGACTGACTTAGGTTTTCACATAGGTAGCAGGAACTTATACACTACATAGTGAACCATTTCACCAGACCTGAGATTTTTAAATACTTTATAGATTTTTAAATCTGTACTATAAACTGTAAGACATGCTTAGGTCTTAGAGGAAGTACACCAGAAACAATACTGGCCGGGCGGTGGTGGTGCACACCTTTAATCCCAGCACTAGGGAGGTAGAGGCAGGTGGATCTCTGTGAGTTCAAGGCCAGCTCGGTCTACAAGAACTAGTTCCAGGACAGCCCTCAAAGCTACAGAGAAACCCTGTCTCGAAAAAATGTTCAACTATCCCCTTTTTGCTTTGTTTTGATGACTAGATTTTTATTTTATCACTATATATTTGTTGTTCAATTTTTCTGGCAGAAAATAATAAGTAAATAATGGGCTCTGTTTTACCAAGTAAAAGTTTTTACTTTATGGAAGTAAAATTAAGTTAATACAATTCATATTAATAATTTGATGTTTATTAAAGGTAATATGTCATTCTATCTTCTTTATAGGATTTTATAGATAATTTTCAAGCAGTTAAAAACGCCTTGGCTGAAGCAACTGCTCAAGCAGCAGGAATGGCTGCTGATGGTGTAATGGAACTGGCTCGAAGGAGTTCTAGGCTTGCATTGGATGTTAACATAAAAGCCCCTATTGTGGTCATTCCGCAGTCTCCAGTGTCTCACAATGTTTTTGTTGCTGATTTTGGCTTAATTACAATGAAAAATACATTTGTTACTGTAACAGAAATCCAGAGTAATCTCCCACCTGTAATTGATTTGATAACAATAAAATTGAGTGAAATGAGACTATACAGGTAAGCTTTTCACAGCCTGTTTATGTAAAATAATAAATCTTTTCTTAATCCTTAGACTAAAGGACTGGATATCTTTAGAATTCTCTTTATAGTGTGATTCTTGCTAGATCACTTATACTCTTTCAAAAAACCACCTAGAAATATTTGAAAACTGCTACTTAGATCTTGATGAAAACTGTAAACTTACCTGGAGTATATTTTCATATTTGTATAATTCTTTATAAGGATAAGATAGAAATGGAGAAATTTGACATGAAACTTTGCAACACATAGTCTTCCCCAATCTATTCTGTCAGCTTTGAATATTTTTAAGCAACTTTATTGAGAAATAGTTGACTTATAAAAATGTTTGTACTTAATGACAAAAAATTGTTCAGAGTACTCACTCCCTTTTTAGTCATTAATGTTTATGATGTTATTTCTTATATTTTTGTTATATCCTTTTGCTCATCAGAATCAGTATAAGTGTATTAATTTTATGATTTCAAGTCTGCTTTTTACCTCATTGTTTTTCTTTCATTATGTTCTGTTTACTATTTTTTCAGTTGTAAACTCTTGGTTCAGTTTTTCTCTTTGTCTTAGTTTCTTTAGATGGTAACTAAGATTATTGATTTTGTTTTTAATGTAAGCCAGACTTCTATAAATTTAATTTCTTCCCAGAATCCTTGTTTCCTTTGGAGTTCCCTGGCTTTGTCTTTTTTAACCTTCTTGTAGGAGGAATAATAAAAACCCAGAGACAGCTATTGGAGTTCAACCTGAAGATCAGAGAAGCAAAGCAGCTAAACCACTAGAGAGTTCGTACCTCTATGAAATCTTTTTTTTAATTTTTTTTTTATTTTTCTATTCAAAAATTTACACTTCCTCCCCTCCTTCCATTCCCCTCCTGCTCCTCCACTCCCCCTCCCTCTTTAAGAGAGGGCAGGGAACCCTGCTCTGTGGGAAGTCCAAGGCCCTCCTACCCTACATCCAGGCCTAGGAAGGTGTGCATCCAAATAGACTAGGGTTCCAAAAAGCCATGCAGTAGAAACAAGTCCTAGTGCCTTCTTCAATGGCTTCTCAGTCAGCCCCCTTTGTCAGCCTCATTCAGAGAGTCTGGTTTGATCACATGCTCGTTCAGTCCTGGTCCAGCTGCATTTGGTGAGCTCCCATTAGAAGAGGCACTCTGCTTCAGCAGGTGGACCAACTCCTTGTGATCCTGACTTCCTTGCTAGTCTTCTCCCTCCTTCTGCTCTTCAACTGGACCTTGGGAGCTCAGTCCGTTGCTCTGACGAGGGTCTCTGTCTCTATGAAATCTTCAGACTGAAAGAGAACTAGTTCCTGTCTCATCCCACCTTATGTTCCTCTCTAGTGGTAATATTAAAGGCATACAGCTCCACTGCCTGGCCTCTGTGACTAACTAGTGTGGCTGCTGGAATTAAAGGTGCTTGCACCCACTGTCTGACCTGTATGGACGACTAGTGTGGCTGCATTGCACTGACTTTCAGGCAAGCTTTAAACACAAATAATACACCACTGTACCCTCTTTTTACTGTCTCTTTGTAAGTCATCTGACAACAGGAGTAACTGAAGCAAGTCATAGGTTACCAGCACTCACACTTCCCCACCCCCAACGCTCAGGGATTCTTTTCCCCCAACCTTTTTGGAGGAAAGCATTTCCGGCAGGAATGTAAATCTGATTCATTTTGCTCATCTTTGATAAGGGGACCGTTTCCATCAGTTGAATATTTAAGGATTAATTCAACTCAATGGATGAAGGGGTAGGACCAAGTATAATCATGAAAAAATTTTTATAAGGAACCAGTAAATAGTGCATACTTTATTGGATTGTTGTAGTACATATTAATTAGGTTGCTGGAAAAATAATGGAAAATTGGTCAAAAGGAGACAAAAACTGAAGGTTAGGCAAAGAGTTTGGTAACTATGACCGTAATTCACAAAAAGTTACAGTTGACCTACTTCTTTGTAGATGAATGAAGTCAGAGCTAACCAGTTATAGGAAATAGAGTCAATAGTAACTTACTAAGTGGATGAGGGAGTTATAGTAGAGGAGATACTAAAATTTTCTTTAGCTTGTAATGCTTATAAAACTCTACTTGTTGTTAATGCAGTTCACTGAGAGAAGACAGAACCAAAAATAAAAACAGTACACTGGCAATACTTGTTTCTGTAATGTACAGAATAGCTTAGAAATAAATATAAGGAGAGATCTAAAAATACCTAGAAGATAATCGTTTATATATTTCGATATTAAAATAAAGATCTTGTTTAAATTCTTAAATACAGAAGTTTAGTAATACATGACTAGTCCTTCAGGTTGTTGGACTGAGTGGTAAAAAGATCTTAGACTGCAGCACAGGAAAGCCTGATGAGGAGTGCAGACATTTAAGAAATTCGCATAAGAGGAGCCCTCAGAAGTGAGCCAGAAAAGACCAGTGGGATGGCTTAGCAGGTCAGCCTCCTTCCTCCAAGATTTCTGTATCTGGGATCTGCATGGTGGAAGGTGGAAAGAGAGAATGAACCCACCATGCTATCGTCTGACATTGACGAGAGCCATGACAGTTGTGTCCTCTCCCTCATAAGGAAACAAAAAAATATAATTTGAAATGTTAACAAATAGCAAAAGAGAGAGGAGAGGAAACTGAGAGACTGTATTGAGGTTTTGTTATTGTTAAACATGAATTCATAGTATTAGAAGTTGTTTTTCATCTAGTACTTATTGTATAGCTATGTGTTATACATAGCCATTAAAGTTTCATATCCATTTGTATTATAGCATTTCCCTGTGGGCTTTAGATATCTTCACTCACTACCATCAAATGGAGATAACAAGCCTGCATACTTATTTAAATGTCGTTTTACTCCATAAACTGTTTATGAAAGAGTGGCGCCCAACTTGGGGCCCCTGGTAAGCCACAGTCAAATGGCAATACAGATTATTAGAAATGGGTTGAATCAATATGTGAGAGTTAGCCAATAAGAGGCTAGAACTAATGGGCCACAGTCAGTAATTTAATTAATACAATTTGGTGTTCTTATTTTGGGTATAAACTAGCCAGGTGGCGGGAACCCAGCCCGCCAACCTCATTACAACGTGAAATGGTTTCATAATAAGGTATTTTGAGTAATCCCTGTTTATATTCATGTTTTTCTGTTATTGAACTGATAACTAAAATTGAAGTCATCTCTTACTAATACAGTTTAAAAATTTGAAGTCACTAAAATATATGGAATATTATTGGGGAGTAGCCATTATTATTACCTGAAGGTTCAAAGGATGTATCCGTGGGGCAGTTACATTGTTTTTTTTTTTTGGTTTTTCGAGACAGGGTTTCTCTGCAGCTTTAGAGCCTGTCCTGGAGCTAGCTCTTGTAGACCAGGCTGGTCTCGAACTCACAGAGATCCGCCTGCCTCTGCCTCCCGAGTGCTGGGATTAAAGGCATGCGCCACCACCGCCCGGCTACATTGTTTTTTGAAGGAATTGGGTCACCTACTTCTTTTCAGTGTTACTGTGATAACCATTTGGGAAGGCAAATATGGTACATCTTCGTGTGAAGTTGTGTATATTCAGCAGTTTTGATCCACAGAGAAAGATGTCTAGTGGGATGGAATAGTTCTTTTTGATATATAATTTTGTTTTTCTCTTCACACAAATTGCCGATGTTTCTGACAATAAAAAAAAATAATACGTTAATCATACATCTGTTTTCCTGCCTGAATATATACACAACAGTACAAAACAATGTATATTTTCCAATTAGGTCTCAGTTTATGACTAATGCATACCAGGAAGTGCTTGACCTGCTACTACCTTTGAACCTGGAAGTGATTGTTGAACGAAACTTATCCTGGGAATGGTACAAGGAAGTTCCTTGTTTAAATGTAAAAGCTCAGCTAAAACCCATGGAGGTAATGTTTTTACGGCTTTTGATTTCTCTTACAGCTGACGGTATTATCTTAGCAACATAAATTTCCTGGCAAGAATTTAGGAATATTCAGGTTCGTCAGAATTTAAATGGTAGCTTGCAAACTAGAACTCATTTAGTGTTCTCCATTTGTTCTCTGTCAGATATTTGAGTGCCTGCTGTGTGCTAACCTTTATGTTAGATTTTAAAGATACTGTGACAGAAAAGCTATGATGTCTCATATTTGAATACTTAAGTCACCAGGGAAGTAGAACTCTTTGGTAGGATTAGAAGGATTAGGAGGTGTGGCATTGTTGGAGGAAGTATATCCTGGGAGTGGGAGAGGGGGCAGGCCTTGAGGTTTCAAAAGCCCTTGCCAGACAATGTCTCTTGGTTTATGGATCAGGATGTAGTTCTAGGCTACTGCTCCAGCAGCATACTCCCCTCTGTGTTTCCCACCTTGGTGATAATGGACTAAACCTCAGAAACTTTAAGCAAGTGCTTCAAATTATTTCTTTTGTAACAGTTGCCTTGGTCATGATGTTTTTACAGCAATAGGCACTTCAGTTGATTAGATGAACCTATTCATATTGTGAAGGGTAATTGAGTTTGCTCACTCTGTTTTGTATTAACCATCAACCTAACCTTAAAAAAAATACCTTTATAGGAACACTTTAAGTAATGTTTGACAAAATATCTAGCTATTTGCTGTGACAAAACCAACAGAACACATAATTATTCAAAATTTCACTTAAGTCTTTGGTGATGCTTTGATGCTATTTTCAAAACAAAGAATTTGAAGTTTACTTGTTGAATTAGTTCTTAATTATTTGTAAAGTAAGTGTTTTACTCTTCAGCTATAGCTTCTTATAAAATCAGGATTTCATTCTTTATATAAGGACTTTTGTAAAGAATAAATAAAATACTTCATATAAATCATATTGTAAACTGTATTTTTCATTGCATAAGTATATTTGTTTATTTTGTATTTAAAATGATGTGCCTCCTAATTAAAATCAAAGTCTAAATAGTTAGATGACTCCATAAAAATAAAAGCTTACATCAAAACCTTAAAATGACTGAATTACATAGGACATCTATAACAGTTCATCATAGCAATTGACAGTATCTGTATTTTATAAACTAATAGTTATCACTTCATCGGTAGAAGACTGAATATTTGGTCAGTAAAAATCTTTACAGCCTTAAAATTGGTTTATGGAAAAACGAGTGTTCATTTTTATCCTGTGAGTCCAGGAAATAGGACTTTTAAAAAACAAACCTTGGGTGCTGGAGAGATGTCTCAGTGTTAAGAGCATTTCACATTTCCTGAGGACCTGGAAATTCCCAGCACCCCTGTGGCATATTATAATGGATTGTAACTCTAGTTCCAGGGAATCCGAAGCCCTCTTCTGCTCTCTGCTGGAACTAGGCATGTGTGTGGTGATGCACAGACAAAACAGTCACATGCATAAAATATTTAAAGCACTTTTCCTTCTTTCAGGTGGATATTTTCTTTTTGTAAATCTTACTTTGTTTTTAACAGTTCATCCTTAGTCAAGAAGATTTAACAACCATCTTTCAAACATTGTATGGTAATATATGGTATGGACGAGATGTTTCTGTCCCATCTTCTGTAAGTAAAGACAGCGAAATCATGACTAGTGGAGCCAACCATGTTTCCAACCATTCAGGTGTGTGTTTAGTCTGTCTTTCTCTCTGGCTTCTTTCTCTTCTTTTCCTTTTTGCCCTTTTTGTCCTCCAATTTTTTTCCTCTAGTTCTTGGTAAAGGATACTTAATAATTCTCGAATTAGGTAGTTTCACTTAGGCAATTTTAAATGATCTGTTTTTAGTTATTCTGTTTATTATGTATGTATGTATGTGTTGAATCAAAGTTCTTAGTTCCATTATGACAAAAAATTCTTAGAATTCTTGTTTTTCTTTCCTGCTCTTTTACTTTCCGCATTTTCAGTTTTTCAGCATATATAATAGACAACTTACTATCCATTGATATTTAAGGAATATCAAAATACTGGAAGTGTGACAATAGGATAATCATTATAGATGATGAATTTTTTTGAGACAAGGTTTCTCTGTGTAGCTTTGGTGCCTGTGCTGGAACTAGCTTTTGTAGACCCGCTGGCCTCAAACTCACAGAGATCAGTCTACCTCTGCTTCCCAAGTGCTGGGATTACAGGCGCATGGGCCACCACCACCTGGCATAGATGATGAATTTTAACAAAAGTTGGAGAGTTAATGGAGGAAAAATAGTAGAGTGAAACGAGGGAAGAAACTTGTTCCAGTGCTGGTGGCCAGGTGCTGTGTGGGTGTGACCACTTCTAACTGCAGCACCAGCACATGGAGTGTGGGCTTAGGTTAGGGTGCTCGGGTGACTTTGAGGCTCAAAAATAAAATTATATCCTCGTTTTAATTTTTATAGGTGATCACAAATCTGCCTCTTTTAAAGTGAAATTTGCTAATTCACAGTGCCTGCTTCTCCAAAGCCCTGAAATATTTCACAGCTTTACTACTCAGAATCCTACACAAATGCAATATAATATGAAAGCCCATCCTCACTAGGTAGGATAATCAGCCTCATCCCTAATTATTAAATATGAGTGGTTCAAAATGAGGTAAACCAATAGAACACAGGCATGAAAGAAACAGATAAATAAAATATGTATTATGAATAAAAAAGAGGTAATACAAATAAAAGTAGGTCTTCAAATAAACAGTTATTTACAGGAGCTTGCTAAGAGGTGAAAGTAGTAGCTAGATGGATCCTGCCAGTACCGTAAGCCTTCCCCTTCCAATGATAGAAAAAAGTTCTTGGAAACTGAAAGTATAAAGTATATGATTGCTTATTTTTTAAAAAATAATAATACTAACTATAGTGTTAGAATATAAGTATTCAAGAATATGACCTGAAATAATCGCCTATAGTATAAAGAGAGAAAACAATAGGGATGGACAAATGAGAAAAAAGTAAGAGTGATATTTCAGTTCAGAAGTTCCAGTTCCAGTGAGCTAGATTTCAGTGGTAGAAATAACTGAGACAAGGAAGAAAACCTTGAGAAAAGTAACTAGATTCAACCCTCCAGATTTGTGACTCCTGTTCTCAGCCATAGAGAACACACAGGTCTAAGCAGACTGATTAAACTAAGACACATATGTAAACACAATTTTCTGAAACATTAGGCCTAAAAAAAGTAGATTTTTAAAATTTGAGAGAAAAACAGGCTGCCTATTATAGATTTCCAAAAGAATTGGAAGGATAATTGATTTTTGTTATTGTTGCTTTTTCTGTAAACCTGTTGAAGTAGGACCGCTGAATTATAAAAGACAATGGAACAGTATTTCAAAATTTAAACAATGTGATTTTGAAGCTAGGACATGGTCAAATACTACTCCTCAATGTGAAAACAAAATAATTCTGTTTTAGTAACTTAGAGTTGACTCAAATTCTTCCAGATTTTCTCCGAAAGAAATTATTCTAAAAATATATCCAGCAAGATAAATTAAGAATCAGGAAAGAAGAAACTGTGATATCAAAAACTTTAGTAACCTAGGAATACATTTAATAAGGATCCCAAAATTGTCCATATGATTAGGCTAGAAATTCAGTTTCTTTGAAAAGGAATTCACAGTGCTTTATGGTTTCTTTTTTTTTACTTTATTAAAATACTGAGTTTATTTCACATGTATATTTGTCTCCCTACCATTTCCACATCTGACCACAACTATTACTATGTCCTATCATAACATTCCACACATACTTAAAACCAAGTAAAGGGTGGAGCTCCATCCTTGAAAACAAAACAGGCATTTAAAACAACACAGTCTTGGCAGTGGAACCTGGACAACACTTATGAAACACAGTTGGGAAAGTTCTCACTTTGCATTATAAAAAGGACAGCCAGACATATCAGCTGTTACAGAAATTAAGTAAGACGGAATATTTCAAACTGTTTAAACCATTTTCTTAAAGAGACTTCCTTTCCACTGCCAGAGATCTTGAATAGCCTCCTGGTCAGTCATCCAGAAGCAATTCTTCACATAATTAATGAACTTGGCTTCCACTTTGGGAAGAGAGCCACCTTTTTCTATACTTGCTTGCATTTTTGCCTTAATATCTTCTACAGAACTAGGTCCTTTTGGTGTTTTAGGTTTTTTTTCCTGTTTTTTGAAGGACTCTTGACCCTCTGATCTTGGTGTTGATGGTTTTAAGTCATTTCCATGTTGGTTTGATTTTTGTGCATTTTTTTTGACTGGGGTATCTCATACAGATTATTTATTTATTTATTTATTTATGATTAGAAATTTTCACCTCCTCCCATTTCCCTCCTCCTCCACATCCCCCTCTCCCTCCCTCTCCAGTCGAAAGAGCAGTCAGGGTTCCCTGTCCTGTGGGAAGTCCAAGGTCCTCCCGCCTCCATCCAGGTTTAGGAAGCTGCACATCCAAACAGACTAGGCTCCCACAAAGCCAGTCCATGCAGTAGGATCAAAACCCAGTGCCATTGTCCTTGGCTTCTCAGTCAGACCTCATTGTCAGCCACGTTCAGAGAGTTTGGTTTGATCACATGGTATATCAGTCCCAGTCCAGCTGGCTTTGGTGAGCTCCCATAGATCAGCCCCACTGTCTCATTTCTGCCTTCCTTTCTCATGTTCTTTCCTTCTGCTCCTTATTTGGACATTGGGAGCTCAGTCCAGTGCTCCAGTGTGGGTCTCTGTCTCTAGCTTCATCCATCGCCAGATGATGGTTCTTTGGTGATATGCAAGATATTCATCAGTATGGCTATAGGATAGGGCCATTTCAGGCTCCCTCTCCTCAGCTGCCCAAGGATCTAGCTGGGGACATCTCCATGGACACCTGGGAACACCTCTAGAGTCAAGTCTCTTGCCAGCACTAAAATGGCTCCCTTAAGATATATACTTCCCTACTCCCATATCCACCTTTCCTCCATCCCAACCGTCCCATTCCCCCAAGCTCTCCCCATCTTCCCCTCCTCACTTTTTTCTCACCATCTTCCTTTATTTCCACCCCACCCCCCACCTCCAAGTTTCCAATTTTGCCTGGCAATCTTGTCTCCTTCCAATATCCAGGAAGATAACTATATGTTTTTCTTTGGGTTCACCTTCTTATTTAGCTTCTCTAGGGTCACAAATCATAGGCTCAATATCCTTTATTTTTGGCTAGAATCCAGATTTCTTCACTGGAATTTTTCTTCAGCTTCTCATCATCAAAATCATCATCGTCACCATCTTCATCATTCTCATCAGCCTCCTCATCTTCATCATCATCCTTATCAAGTTTTACTTTTTTTCTGTGGAACCTTGTTGCCACCTCCAGGACCAGATCGCTTTCCAGACATACTCAACAGCTTTACATCCTTCTCATCTTCATCTTCTGACTCTGCATCTTCCTCTATAGCTACTAGGTGCTGTCCACTAATGTGCACAGGCCCTGAACCACACTTCAGTCTTAAGACCACAGGAGGTGTTATTTCAAATCTCCCAAGAGAAACTGTTGGCTATACAGACATTTTCAAAGTTACTTTAATTGGACTGCCTTCATAGTTCATTGCTTCTGCCTCTACGATGTGTAATTCGTCTTTTGCCCCAGCACCTAAACTAACCGTTCTTAGAGATAACTGGTGCTCATTCTCATCATTATCCACCTTAAAGTGATAATCTTTGTCGGCTTTTAGTTCACAACTGAAAAGGTAGTTCTGAGGCCTTAGAGGGCTCATGTCCATGTTCATCGAGTCTTCCATGAGGTGGAGGCGCGTTCTCCGGTGGCAGAGAAGTCGGAAGGAGGATACTGCCTGCTGCTCCTCAGAACAGGCACGCAGGACGGAATCACGCCAGGGAAAACTGCTTTATGGTTCTATAGTACAGTGTTGGGTTATTACATTCACCTCACTCAGAATGCTTGCAGGTACCTAAATGGAATAATGTCTCCAGAAAAAGAGACCCAAAGTGTTGCTCAGGGATAGGGTGCATTGGTAGTATACACAAGACCCTGGCATTGTTCCCTAATAATGCAAGAGAAAGAACAGGGAAAAAAGGATAGATTTCATAAAATATATATAGAAAAGCAACTACATATGCACATGATAAAATAGCTTCTGTTCTTAAATATCTGCTATAATGGTACAGAACTGAAGTATATTAACATTTACATGATTTGGTATTAAATTATTCACATGTGAGAAAAGAACATGTTTGTATTGGAGAGTTAGCAGAGGCAGTAGTATAATGAGCTATGAATTGTAAATCACCTTTGAAAACTGTAGTCAGTTCATGAAGAATTATGTATGGCAAACCCTTTGTAGATGGCCTTCTCTCAACCAAGGAGCTCTATTTTCTAGAGCTGCTTTCTTGTCCCTGTATACTGAGAGTCACTCAAGATTGCAGGGTATGGCATTGAAATAGATCTTATAAAGTATTTTTTAAAATTATTTAGTTGATGCATATATATTTCATTTTATATAAGTTTATGTATAAGTCAATTAATATAAATTGCCTGATTTAGTGATACTTTTGTCTGGAGTTACATTAAGTGAGAACTAAGAATTACTGTGTTTGTATTATAAGCCTAATTAATATATACATGTGTATATATTTTGATTTTAAAATTTTAAGTGTAAAAAAATTGAATTCCTATTAGAACAAGTTTTAAATTGACATCTAAATTACATTGTTTTGTCTAGGTATCTTTAAAGAACAAATTGAATTTAAATTGTTAGATACTCTATGTGTGTGTGTATTTGTTTTATACATTATTTAATCTCTAAAATAAGCCCCATGTTCATAATTCCAATATTTGAAAGTACAGTTGTAATCCCCAAGAGGAAACAAGCTCTAAGTGTTTAATTCTTTCTCTCCACTTAAGAAAGAATGTTACCTTTAAGTTTGTTTTTTGTTTTTGAGACTCTGTGTGTGTGTGTGTGTGTGTGTGTGTGTGTGTGTGTGTTTTTCTGGCTGTCCTAGAACTCAGTCTGTAGACCAGACTGGCCTTGAACTCAGATCCACCTGCCTCTGAAGAAAGAATGTTAATCTAGACTTCCATGTTGAATTTTCTAAACCTTTGAACTTCCTTGACTATCATTTTACTGCACTCATGTAATTAGTAATTTGGTGTATATCGTGTGTGCTACAGCTCTCTGCTCTTCTAATGGTTTTCATTCTGTGGCAGGTACCATGGTGACAGCTGCTGTGGTGGAAGTCCACCCCCAGGCCTCTCAGGTTAACACGACTCTGAACGTTAGTTTCAGGACTGATTACCTCACCATGGCACTTTACAGTCCAGGGCCTGAACAGGTACGCTGCAGAAGAGAAACTATGTCTAGATTTAAAAGAAATTATGTAAATAAAGCATATATCACTATTTATTAAATACTAGTTTTAATATTTTGTGTATATTTTATAATTTATGTTCTTTTGAGAAAAGGTTGGTATTTTCAGTAATTATTTCATTTTCATTTTTAAGTGACATGTTTCATAAAGCCAAAAATATGAAAAACAAAATTTGAAAGTAGTACATATTTTTTTTGACCTTTTCATTATAGATAGCCCTTTGAAAATTGAGAATTTGGGATTTACAGTGTTGAACATTAAAGTTTGCTTAGCATACAGAAGACCATACACAGGGTTAGTTTAGCATCCAGAAAATAAAAATAGAAGTCCGAGTGTGGTGACACACACTTTAATCTCAGCTCTTGGGAGGGAGAAGCAAGCAGGCCTGTGAGAGTTCAAGGGTAGCATGAACTGTAAAGGAAGTTTTACAGGACAGCCAGGGCTATGCAGATGGCCCTCGCTCAGCAACAAAAAAAAAAATAAATAAATACGTAAAAGTTAACAAGAGAAATAAAATAATGGATCTGATATTTCATAAAAGCCAATGTCATGACTTGTAGATAGTTTTAGCACAAAGTATACATTAATCCTGTGTTTCTGTGTAATTTTGATGTTGATTTTTTGCACAGGCCTTCTTTACAGATGTTCGTGATCCTTCTCTGAAACTTGCTGAATTTAAATTGGAGAATATTATAAGTAGTTTGAAACTGTATACAGATGGCTCTACATTCTCTTCATTCTCATTAAAAAACTGTATTTTAGATGATAAAAGGCCTCATGTCATGAAAGCCACGCCTAGGTATGTATTATCATAATTTTGAGCTATTGAGGAAAGATTCTTCGTTTTTATAGAACTTATACTCAAAATTACCTTTATATATATTCATGAGGGGTCTTGAGAACTTCAGTGCATCATGGTATTTGTTTATGTTTGAAATGTTGGTGAATTTATTGAATACATAGAACTAACTAGTGAAGTTAGATGGGAAATGTATGAAATCAAGAAGAAAATATAAACTGATATACAGAATTCTTATAATTTCTCAACTAGATTTCCCCCATTGTGAAAAGTTATATACCTGAAGTTTTATAAGTTCATTATTCTTCAAAAGACATGCTCACAGAATATTTGTTTGCTGTCAGTAAAAGGATAGACAGCTTTTTAAGCTTTATTGGTATGTTTGGTTATTTTAAATTACCCATACGTGCGAAATTGTGTTTTTCAGAATGATAGGACTGACACTTGGGTTTGACAAAAAGGACATGGTGGATGTAAAGTATAGAAGAATCAGAGATGCTTTTGTGACTGACGCAATTGTGCAAGAGATGTATGTTTGTGCCAGTGTGGAGTTTCTGATGACTGTTGCACATGTCTTTTTTGATGCCTACATGACTAGTACAGCTTTAGAAACCAGTGTTCAAGCATGGACTACTAAAGAAGGTTAGTTACCACATAAAAATATCAATGTCTTATTACTGCAGCTATAGTTACCTCAATTAGTCTTCTCAGTGTTTAGAGTAAACATTAATAAATTAAAAGTCTTTATGTATGTAAATAATAAATAAAAATTAATAATAAAATAAGTAAATTATAACATTTTGGTTTTTTGTTTGTTTTGTTTTGTTTTCCAAGACAGGATTTCTCTGTGTGGCCTTGGCTGTCCTGTAACTCTCTCTCTAGAGACCAGGCTGGCCTTGAACTCAGAGATTCAGGTGGCTCTGCTACTGGAGTGCTAGGATTAAAGGCTTGTACCACCACCACCTGGCTGCAGTTTGTAGTATTTTGAGTTTGTATTTTCGAGAAAGGGTTTCATGTGGTTCTTGCTGTCCTTAAACTTAGTTCTGAAGCAAACTTTACTGTTCAACACAAACTTACTTCTGAAGCTGAAGAACTCCCAATCCTCCTGCCTCTCTTCTCCTCACTACTGGGATGAACAGTCTGTGCCACTCTGCCTGCCTTTGTTGTTTGAAGGTCTGAGTATGAGATTTGCAAGTAGTTGTTCTCTGCAGTCAGTAACAAACAGGAGAGATAATGAATCAAGTGTTGTTCTTTAAGTTAAATATGGTGTTTGAATTTAAAGATCTCATTAACTTTATATTCCCTTCTAGGTTTTAGCATATAATATTTCTGTTTTCTTTTACATATTCAATATGATATAGTTGAATGAGTGTTGAGAAATCGAAATCGATTTAGATCCAGTTCTACCATTAAACAGTAGAGACTTTTTCCCATAGTGTGATTCATATTTCTGTAAATAAATGGAGGTTTGATGGCAGAGTATGTGCATAGCATATACAAAGGTAGTTCTAGTTCCGTCCCTGCGGTGTGTGTTGGGGGATATTGCCTATCTCGAAAGAAATACATAATAAATGTTTTTTAATATTTCACGTTGAGTGACGTAACTAGAGCTATTCCTCTTTACTCTTCATAAATAATATGTATACGTTTGATTCTATTTTAGAACCTCCACAGGATTTAGGGAAGTGGGAAATAAATATTCTAATAAAAAACCCCGAGATTGTTTTTGTGGCTGACATGACAAGGAATGATGCTCCTGCGTTAGTCATTACAACACAGTGTGAAATTTGCTATAAAGGTGACCCTGAAAGCAATACAGTGACCGCTGCCATTAAAGATCTCCAAGTCAGAGCATGCCCATTTCTTCCAGCCAAGAGAAAGGGCAAAATCACCACTGTGAGTTCATTGTCTTATTCAATTGCAAGTTATTTGGGGGTTACTGTAACTTCTTCAGGAAGTAACTGCCTTCTTCCCAGTCTTGTTCATGACAACAGTAACTTTCTTTGGAATGGAGGGCAGAAGTTAGAGTGCTGTTGCATTTTTCCAGATAGTCTTCATTTAGAGGAACATTCTCAGGACTTAGTTTCATCCTTACACTTTTAAATAACATTTTACTTTGTGGTTCTAACTACGTCAGTGTGAAGATGCTGTTTGACCTTTAAGTTAAACCTATTACTTCCTTATTTTTAAAATTGTGTTTCTGTTTTATTATTTTAATTTTGGGGTGGATTTTTTTTCCCTCAATAATGTGATTTTACTTATAACTTACTTCATGTTTTAGCCCTTTACTTTTACATACTTGATACTTGAATTTTATTCTCTAATTATTTGGTTTTCCAGGATTGGAAATGAAATTCAAGTACTAGGCACATACTTTTCCATTGACCTGTTTCTCCAGTCTGTGAATTTTATTCATTTTGTCTTTAAAGATTCTCAGTAATCTGAAATAAAATGTTAAGGCTGCTAAAGTAAGAATGAAAGTATAAATATTACTCTTATGATTAACTAAAAATAGAAACTTACTTTAGGAAGATCTTATCACATAGCCCAGGCTGGTCATGATCTCATAGGCTTCTTGCTTTAGCTTCCTGAGTGCTGGAATTACTAAATGTACTACCATACCCAGTTAATTTTAAGTCAATATTTATTAATGGTTATGATCTAAAATCGACTGTTTTTATAGTTCTGTGTCATCACTAAGAAAAAAGAGAAAACAGAAAGTGGAGTCCATATTCACTTCTCTTTAGATTATGACACAGTCTTCCATTCACCTTGCCCTTTTGGCATGTATGACCTGTATGACTTTGAAGACCTAGGAGTTAGACTCCCATGTAGGACGCAGATAGGTAGAAGGTCCATAACAGAGTAGTGGGTGGTGCCAGTGGTTTTCTACAATGAAAAGGCTTTTTTTTTTTAAATTATTTATAGAATGTTAGTTAAAACACAGGGGTGGGCATGGAGTTCTAGAGGTCTAGAACTAGCCCACGATAGGTAATTGCCCTCTGGACTGCAACATTCCAATCCTTTCACAGTACTGAAATCCTAATCAAATCATCAGACTCTGCATATACAATTCATTTTCTGGAATTTTCATTCACACACTTTGTATATATTTTTGATAACATCGTCCATGTTGCTCTTTGGGGTTTTGAATGTTCTTACCAATGTTCCCCATGCTTAATTAAACATGTCAGATAAAGCTCTACATTCACCTAGTGAACTTTCAGAAGCAATTAAGTGTACTTATTCTTACCAGCAGGACCAGTGAAATACAATGAGGATGATGTGCTATTTAGCTGATAGGACTTAACCCTTAAAAAATAAATATAGGAAAAATTCCTCATTTGGCTTAGAGGAGTATAGCTTGAAAATGCCTAGGGTCAGGAACCTAGGATATGTGTAGATGAGTAATCCAAGTGTATTATCTCTCTTGCAATTACAGTAAAGACTGTCACCTTGGGTATAGTTCTGTAATGTCACTGGGACCAGAGGATCTTCCACTAACTCATTTGCTTAGCTGTTGGTAGGAGGCTTCAGTTCCTTATCACCCCAGTCTCTCTCTAGACCTGCTTATAGAATAGTTTCTTCTAGGCCAGAGTAAATGACCAATAACATGTTCTTATCAATGTGGGGAACTACAGTAACTTTGAGAATTAAAGTAATAGCATTGATATAATGCACAGATCATTGGATCCGTCTGATAGGTTGCCGTCATACATTGCAAAACCTCCGTGTCATTAGTGTGTGCCAGTGGTCTAATGAGATAAAAATGCTGAAGATCCTCAGTGATGGATGTATGACCAGCTTATGTACTCATGCCCAACAATTGTAAATATTTTGCTTACCGTTCCTGCAGATCTCAGGAGCTTATTGTGAAGTTCATAGACTAATTTAAATAAATATCAGAATTGGGGTATGGGAGATAAATGCTTCATTTGCATTTTAATATTTGTATTATGCTAGTATTTTTGCTTATACTTTATTTTTATAACAATACTGTGTTGATTTAATAATAATTTTCATTTTATAGGTTTTACAGCCTTGTGACTTGTTTTATCAGGCAACTCAGATAGGAACAGATCCACAAATGATTGACATATCAGTAAAATCTCTTACACTAAAGGTAAGTTAAAACATAAACACTTAGCTGGGCGGTGGTGGTGTTTGCCTGGATCGCTGAGTTCAAGGCCACCCTGGTCTACACTAGCTAGTTTCCCGGAGAGGCTCCAAAACTACAGAGGAACCTGTCTTGAAAACAAAACAAAACAAAAACAAACAAAAAACATAAACACTTAAAATTGATTTGGTGGTATGTCTGTCTTAGCTGCTCAAGAGGCCAAAATAAAAGAATCATAAGTTCCAGTCCTGCCTGTAGTAAAGAGCACTGAAGTTTAAGCCAGCCTGGACAATTTAGAGAGACTGTCTAACCATCGACATCTCTCCAGAAAAAGGACTGATCTTATTGTGTAGCAGTAACAGGGCCCAGGATAGACCCCGGTTGACAAAATGTGTGTGTGTGTGTGTGTGTGTGTGTGTGTGTGTGTGTGTGTGTGTATTGGAAGTATATATTAATTTTATAAGATTATTGTAATTTTTATGATAAATCCTTTATTTTGACTAAACTTTTATAGTTGATACCTAGTATACATATAATTGTCATATCTAGTTGGTTTAATAGTAACAAGATTTACAAAAATTTTAATAAATGTATCTAAACATTTTTGTTATAGAAAATTATATCATGCAGTAGTGCCTTTCAGTGTTTAGTCTTAATTCTTCATGTACATTTAGCAAATGTATGTAATCAATATTTAAATTGTTTTCTTCATTTAGGTTTCACCAGTTATCATAAATACCATAATAACTATTACTTCAGCACTTTATACAACTAAGGAAACCATCCCAGAAGAAAACACTTCTTCTATAGCACATTTATGGGACAAGAAGGATACTAAGAATCTGAAAATGTGGTTTCTTGAAGAATCCGATGAAACAGAAAAAGTAGTTCCATCAAACGAATTGGTGCCAGGAGGAGAGACACTGAACTTGAATATTGATTCTATTTTTATAGTTCTCGAAGCTGGAGTTGGTCATAGAACAGTGCCGATGCTGTTGGCAAAGTCACGCATTTTGGGGGAAAGCAAAAACTGGAGTACTTTAATAAATCTCCACTGTCAGCTTGAGCTGGAAGTAAGCGTGTATATAATTTTTCAGGTTTTATGATGCTTCACATAGAATATTCTGGGATCTTATGTCACTTTTAAGTTGAATTTATTGTAAATAATGATACTGACTTTAAACCTATTAGAAGAAAGCTTACACATTTATGCCCTTGAGTGGTTGCTTATATATATTTATAACTTTAAATTTCAAATTACATATCCATATTTTATACTTCAGCTGATTTTTATGAGCTTCAGAGGTGGTGCATTAGGATCTAGAAAGACAGCCCAGCAGCTAAGAGTGTCTTGCTTTTCCAAAGACTCAGAATCTGGTTCCCAGAGTCCATATCAGGCGGCTCACAACTGCCTACAGCTCTGCCCCTACCACTATCTGGGGTCCTCTTTGCACACAGGGACCCACACGGCAGACATTAACACAAATACACATACATACATATTAATAAAAATGAAATCTTTTTGAAAGTGATTTATCAATAGGTAGTTGTATGATTAAGAATTCTGATTTTTGAAACCCTGTCTCAAGAAAAACCGAAAACATTTTGAAGAACTAAGATTGACTTTTTTTTTTTGAAAGGGTAGATTAAATTTATGAATACTAGGTAAGGTCTTTGAGTTTTTAAAAGTGTCTCTACCAAGGATGTACTTGAAGTGTAGAGTGGTTGCTTAGCATGTGTGAGACATTGGACTCTAATTCCAAACTCTCCCAAAATTTTTAAAAAGAGTCAGAGTAAATATGTTTTACCTCAGAATTTATAAAACTATTTCCATGGATATTTAAGATAAAATTAATTTAAGAAAGAGGCTGGGAATGTAGGTTAGTAGTTGGATGCATACCTAATGTGTGTGTAGTACTAATTTTAATGCCAGCGCTTCAGAAACAGAAAAATTATATATAATTATCTCCAATAATTCTTAAAATTATTGTACTTCATAATTTTCAAAAGCAATCTGGTAGTCGACCTTTTAAAAGTTAAGCTGAACTTTTAAAAGCTTCTATTTTTATATGAAATGATATAGAATTATGTACTAACACAGTTGTAATGCATTAGTACTACACGGCAGATTTTCAAATTGTGTATTTTGTCAAGGACTTTATCTGGGCTATTCGACAGGCACAGGCATTCAAACCCCGAAGCTATGTGGATGGTAGGAAAGCTCGCCATGTCACAACCAGCACACTAGTCAGTGGTGCTAGATTGGCAAGTTTTCAAGTGTTAGTAATTTGTGATAGATAAATGCAGGATTTGCTGCTGGACCAGGAGAAGAGACCAAGGAAAAGTGCATTAGAAGGGGTTGTAGGGTTTGCAGGAAAGCTCATTGTAGGTTAGTTCACCACATGGTGAAAAGGGAAAGAACTGACTCATACAAGTATTCTCTCATTGAAATATGTGTACGCATGTGTAAATAAATGAATGTCAAAGGGGGTTGTGCTAACATGTGAAGGTAGAATTTGGTCTCTAAGTCAGATGAAGAAAGTATGTAAGGAGTATAATAGTGTAATAGTAGAAAACTATTGACATGTAGAATAGAAAACTACTGATATGTGGAAGAAATAGCACAGCCAAAATGTATGGTGATAAGAAGTGTTATTTTAAAAAGTCATTTTAGATAGTAGAATGCTTTATTTAAAAAATGAAAATTTCTCTTTTTAGGTTCACTACTATAACGAAATGTTTGGTGTTTGGGAACCTTTACTGGAACCCTTAGAAATTGATCAGACTGATGATTTTAGACCATGGAATCTTGGAATCAAGGTATATATGTGTGTGCTATTTTCTTAAAGTAGTTTCGGGCTTATAAATTAATTAATGTATAGTTTTTCCATATATCTTCTGCTTCTGTATATGTGTGTATGTGTTTATATATAAAATTTCATTATTAACATCCTCAATCTGAGTATATTTGAAGTCTGAAAAAGAGTTTAAAAGAAAAAGCTTTCCAACATTTTTGGAGATATCCATATCACACTATACACTTTAACTTATTTATTGTTAATACATGTGTGATTGTTTTGCCTGCATGTATGTCTGTGCACCGTATGCCTGCTTGGTGTCCACAGAGGCTAGAAGAGGACATCAGATCATTTGGTACTGGTGTCACAAGCCATTATGAACCACCCTGTGGGTGCTGGGAGTCAGATTCAGGTCCTTTGCAAAACAGCAAGTGCTCTTAACCACTGAGCCATGGCTCCAGTCCATATAATACCAGAAATGTAATAGACTTCCCTACAGTGAAAGTAAAAATTGTGACCTGCAGACTGAACATCAGAGGTCCCATTCTTAACTGTTAACTTAGACTGCGGCAATGTTCTTTTAGGTTATGGTCAATCCCACATTCTTTTGTTCTGTGAATGAACTTCCTTCCCTCCTTCCATCTCTTGCTCTCTTCTTCCTCGTGTTCACACCTTCTTACTTCCCTCCTCGCTCCTGATCTTCTGCTTTCTTCCTCTCTATTTCATCTTCTATATATAATCTATTGAAGATTGTATGTTTATTTGCTTAAAATATATTGTGAATTTATGTAATCCTGAGAATCAGTGCCTTTAAATAGGGGAAATTGTCCTTGTGAGGCATGGTGTTATCTAAATTAATGTATATTTCTTACCTAATGGTGGGCTCCTACTTGTAGACCTGTAGACAAATTTTCAGGGCCCTAAAATAAGATAAAATATCTCTGAGTTCAAGGCCATCCTGGTCTACAGATTGATTTCAAAGACAGCCAGAGCTACACAAAATCTTTGCCTTGAAAAACCAAGGGAGAAAAAAAAAGTAGGATAAAATAACAAATACATGACTAACTTGGCAAGTCTACCCTATTGTATTTAAATGATTTAATTTAACTATTTAGGTTATATCGGATGACGGATTTTTATTAACTAATTTTATTGTTAGTTTTAGATTAGGCTGTACATGGGCAGTGAGTTACTGAATTCTGGAAAGAAATATATAGTACACAAATTCCTGCTTCCCAGCATTGTTCTGCCACTTCCATCTGACTTTGTTAGTGCCTAGTTCTCATTCTGCTAACATGACCAGTACACTACACTATACTACTCTTGTTGTGAAGTGTATGTGTTTGATTTACCTGTAGATTCCTTTCTTTCTTCCAAATTATCAAAGATGATAGAATTTATTTTCTTTTAGTATTTCCTCCTCTCGGCTTTCTGAAATTACTTGGCATGCCAAGAAATTTCATTGAACATTATATAGCCCATGTAATTCATAGCTCTCTACTGTGGCAGTGTAACCCATGGAATTCATAACTTTCTTTCTGATGGTGTTTGTTTTTACTTTGCATATAAGTTATGTTATACTCTAAAAGCGAATTATTTTCTTTTGTGTCTAATTTTAGTTTATCATTTTAGATGAAAAAGAAAGCAAAAGAGTCCATTGTTGAGTCAGATAGTGAAGAAGAAAACTACAAAGTACCAGAATATAAAACTGTTATAAGTTTTTATTCTAAAGACCAATTAAACATTACATTATCCAAGTGTGGCCTTGTGATGTTAAATAATTTAGTCGAGGTAAGAAAAGACAAATATTTGACATGTTGAATATTAAAGTATTTTACATTGACCCTTGTTGTTGATCTAGTTACTTTTCTCATATACTAGAGTGTTCCCATTTCTTCCAAATTTTCCCTTTTAGGCATTTACTGAAGCTGCTACTGGATCTTCAGCTGTCTTCCTAAGGGATCTAGCACCATTTATGATTTTAAATTCTCTTGGACTTACTGTCTCTGTTTCACCAAGTGATTCTTTTAATGTACTTAATGTTCCTATGGCAAAATCATATGAGCTGAAAAATGAAGAGAGTTTAAGTATGGATTATGTACGAACTAAGGACAGTGATCATTTCAATGCAATGACCAGCCTAAGCAGCAAACTCTTCTTCATTATCCTTAGTAAGTGTTACATTTCCTTTCTGAGACTTTATGAAGTTGTTTTGTAAAAGCTTACTCCTTTGTACTACCTTAACAGCTGTTTTTGGGAAAAAAAGGTTTTCTAGTACAATGGGGACTACATTAATTTCTGTTCCATTACTGAGGAAAAACACTATGTCCAATGCAATTTACAGAAGAGTTTGTTGGGGATTACGTTTCCAGCAGGTTAGAGTCTACGAATGGCAGAGTAGAGGCAACAGGCGTGGTGGTTTCAATAGCAAGGGAAGCTCTCACACCTTGAACTGCAAGCAAGAAACAGAACAAAATGAGAACGGTGGGAGGCTTTGAAACCTCGAAACCAACACCCAGTGATGCACTTTTTCCAAAAGATGGCACCTCCTAATCCTCCCCAAATAGCTCTGCCAAATGGGGACTAAGTATTCAAATGCTAGAGCCTATAGAGGGTACAATCTCATTCAAGCCAACACGAGAACAGTATTTTCCTCTCCAGTATGTTGATTTCTTTAGTTACTACATCTTGGTATGTAGTGACTAATTTCCGACTTCACTTGTCCAGAGAATGGTATTATTAGAACTTGGAGTAAGGATGAAACATATTATATCTCACTCAGCTTTTCCATATCAGTGATAGGTGTGTCATATGTTGTAACCATTATAGCTATGACTAAATATATATTTTACAAATGTTCTTAGGTGAGTGAATTTTTAAATTAATTAATTGCATATATTTCTCTCTGTTTTGGTTGGTTAGTTGAGTTTTTTGTTTGTTTATTTGTTTATTTATTTGAGACAGGGTTTCTCTGTGTACCCCTGGCTCTCCTGGAACTTGCTCTGTAGACCAGACTGGCTTCAAATTCACTGAGATCCGCCTGCTTCTGCCTCCCAAGTGCTGGGATTAAAGGCATGTGCCACCAAGCCTCGCCTCTCTCTGTTTTTATGTTTGTTATTTTTTTAGATTTATTTTATGTGTACAAATGTTTGCCTTTTTGACTGTATGTGCTTCACATGCTTGTTTGATGCCCTGGAACTGGGGTTATGGATGATTGTGAGTGACTGTTTCAACTACTGGAAATTGAATCCAGGTCTTCTGAAAGAGCAGTAAGACCTCGTAACTAGTGGACCATCTTTCTAGCCCCTTGCTAATTGTTTTGAATATTATACCTATTGATGTGGAAGTCAGTTCTGCTTTTCACAAGCTACTCATTTTTATTGAAGGTAAAAATTGTATATAATTTCTTTGTCATAAAATCTTATTCACTGATATTTCAATCAGATACTGAAGGCAGTATTTGATGGGAGACTGAAAATCTAACTAGACGCAGAAGGCGTCTACATCAGTAGCTATTCTCATCATGAAGTAATGTTTAACAGATGGGTGTTATCAGGACATTGTCTATAATGTGTTCTTATTACTTTTATTTACTGTGAGAATTAATTTTAAGACTAGGGAGTCAAATTTATGTAAATTAAGTAATTTTACTCCCAATATAATATGTTCATGTTTTCTGAGTGTATATGAAATTTTCTTTAATGAAATCTAAGTTGTATCTTAAACATGACATAGAGAATTAGAAAATTAAAAAAGGAAACCTATATTCACCTTGGTAGCTCCAGTGGTTATTATGACAGCAAACTAGTGATCATAAGCATTCCTCTCATTACTGTTTGCTTTCTTAATTGTGATGGTTTTAGGTTAAACTCCTCAGTGAAAACAATTTTTCAGCTGTGTTTTTGATAAAATGCTTTGGAGGATTTAGGTGAATAATATCCTGCAGTGCTGATTATATTCAAAGACTTGTTTTTTCATTCCATACATTTGAAATTATTACATAGTAAATTCTAATTAACTTGAGAACATCTGTATTTCATTTAGCGCCTGTAAACCACTCTGCTGCTGACAAGATTCCGTTAACAAAAGTGGGACGGCGTCTGTACACAGTAAGACACAGAGAGTCTGGAGTTGAAAGATCTATTGTTTGTCAAATTGACACGGTTGAAGGAAGTAAGAAGGTAACAATCCGCTCACCAGTGCAGGTATGAAATAAGGACATTGGTAGAAGCTCTTATGCATGTGTTTGAAGTAGGCCAGGGATGTAGCTCAGTTTGTAGAGTGCCTGCCTTGGATATAGGAAGCCCTGAGTTGGTCCCCAGCACCTCTTATACTGTATACGGTCATTTTACTCTTAGAACTCTGGAGGGGAGGGCAGCAGGGATCATTCTGGGCTACTCAGTCAGTTTGATGCTAGCCTAGAATACATTTTAAAAAAACTATCTCAGAAAAGAGAAATATTCAAGTAAATCATTACCAAAAGAATACAAAGTTTTGCAGACACACCGCCAGTGATCAGATTCCCATCAGCACAGCACTCCTTTGACATGAGCACTGGAACATTATCATTTCTTATAGGATTGCTTTGTTTTTAGTAGTTGTTAAAAATATGCATCATATTTTGCTAAGTTTTACAGCATGTTTATATTTTTAAACAGTAAAATTCAAGAAAATTAAATTTATTGAGATATACACACATATAAAGTTTAGTTTTAACATAAACACCTTCATAACCATCAAGGTAGTGGATGATTTACTATTCAAAAAACTTCATTCTCTTCCTACTTTCCCTTCCTGTACATCAACTTAGTTCACAGTACATAATTTACACAGTCTTAAATTTTATATAGGCATAATAAAGAACCGAATATGACTTTTTCACTCACCAGAATATGCAGCTGATAAGGTTCCTGAGAAGTAGATCTGATGTGTGGAGAATAGCACATTTTCATTTTGAGCAAGTGTTTGTATAAGTAGAGGAGAGGTTTGAGGGTCAAAGTTTTCCATTTTGTTATTCAGTTGCTGTAAAGCAGATGATATTTTCTTCTTAGATTGTTCTCACTGGCCTTATATATTACAGGTGAACTCTCCATTTTTCATTATCTGTTTGTTTGTTTTTTTACATTTTCCAACAAAATTTAATTTTAGTATTATATTTTCATAGTTGATTTGTTTCTGGTCATTCCTATTGTTTTACAGTACATCCTTAACTATTTGCACTCATTCAAGACCTAGTAATTACATACATATTGACTATATTAAATACTAAAGTTTATATTAAAATAACTATTTATTTAATAAATTCATATTGCAATGTAGCCAGCAGGTAAATAAATGATAATAAAGCATAATGTTAGCAAAGTTAGGTGAATTAAGATTGTGTATTAAACTCTGACAACAGAACACAGTATATTAAGTAGAATTAAAAATAGACATTCTGTTGCCACAAAGCTATCAAATAATCATATTCTCATCTTTGTTTTACAAGTATACAAATAATAAAATCAAGTACTTTCACAGGGAAAGCCAGTATTCAGGTAATGGAAAGGAAAAGAGATGGAGAGAAAAAAATTTACTACCAGATTCACAGTTCCAGTCAACCAGAATGAGTAAAGTTTGTCATTATGCTGCAAAGCTGGATGGCAATTTTATCTGTTGATTTGTATGACAATACCATACTCTCTTGATTACTCTGCCTCTAAGTCACAAATCATGAGATCCCTCCTTATTTTTACCTAAGTTTTTTTTTATCTATTATAAGTATTTTCCTTTTTAAAAAATAAAATTTATTACTATTAATTTTTTGTTTATCCATTATTGTCATTTAGAAAACAGATTATTATAACATTCATATATAATATTCCATTTTATTAGACCCATGTGTTTGTTCTAGTAGATTTCAGCAATTATATTTAAATAAGACATTTATTTCATATATTTTAGTTTATTTCTCTTGCAATTTTTTATCTTTATTGAAAGGTTATGAACAAAATTGTTAATGTGATGAATGATCTACAATTTCAAACATTAGACAACACTATTCTTAGTATAATTCTTTGCCTTGAAATTATTAAACTTCTAGAGTACTATTAGATTTGGTTTGCTTAAATTATGTTTAAAATTTTTGCTTTTATATTCCTAAAAGATCTTGATCTAATGTTTAAATGTGTTTAGGGAAAGTTTGAATTGATCTAAGATATTGGTTGTTAAGATTATACTCTTCCATGTAAATAATTACTTATACTAATTCTGAGTTTCTGGGAAAATTTTCCAATTGTTGATGAATTTATTTTTTAATTATTTATGATCCCTTTTTAAACATGCATAAATTTATAATGAGTGTAAGTCACAGACTCTATTTGGAGTAATCCAGCTACTTAAAATATTTTTATGTAATTTGTATAATATATTTTATTAGTCCTTTGAGAATTATATACAAGGTATCTTGATGACATTCATTCCCCACCCTATCCCCAGTACTTCCCAGATCCCCCTTCTTTTCATAACCTCCCCGTGTCTGTTATCTGTTTTTTAGAAGAGACTGTCATATAGAAAATTCCTAAACCTCTTAAAATCTTTCTGCCCTTTTCCTCAATGTTTTCTGAGCCTTAGGTAGATTTTGTATTATAAATGTATTAGTTGGTACAGTTTGTCTCTGCATTTTGATGAGTTTCAGCTTTCTTTAATATTTTCTGTTGCAAAAAGAAGTTTTTTGATGAGGGTTGAGAGTTACATGTACCTGCAGATGAAAAGACAAATATTTAAAATGCAGTTAGTGATTATATTGGGTTAATAAAGGGGCAATAATAGGGTCACCTTTAGGCTCTATGGTCTCGACAGCCATTGGTAGTTGGCTAAATTTAAAGTGCCAGACATGAATTTGTTCCTATTGAAAAAGCCTTAGTCCAATGAGGTGTCTGTTGGTGACCCTCAGGATGTAAGTGCCACCATTATACCTTTCACAATATCTTGCCATTATGATCATTGTTGTGATTAAGGTGGGTAGGAATGTTGACTCATTTTTCTCCCTTGGCAACTAACATGACTCCCTCCTATTCTTTGAGAGATAATCTTCAGGAGGAGGCTTCCAGTTCAGTTCCAGCTTAATTCTTCTAAATTCTATGTCTAAAGTATGTGGTTCAGCAATAGTGCCTTACTTCTATTTCTGGAAGGGCAATAACAATACCCTGTATTGTTTGAGGAATTGGTCACTTGGATTTGTCTCACCTATGACTTAAAATGTTTTCTATGCCTGCCACTGGGATTTTGTTAGTCTACAATTTTTAAGGGAGCATTGTCTTTCAAGGTGGAATGTACTTCAGTTTAACTCTTGTGTGTGTGGGGGGGTGTATTTACATATTTAATTTTTAAAAAAAAGTTATTTATTTTTGTATCTACATTGGCATTTTGCCTGTTGGTGTGTCTGTATGAAGGCATCAGATTCCCTGGAACAGGAGACACAGCAGCAAGCTGCCATGTGGGTGCAGGGAACCAGATCCAGGCCTTCTGGAAGAACAGCTAGCACTCCCAACCACTGAGCCATCTTTCGAGCATTTATATATGTAATTTTAAGTTAACATAAAATAACTCCCTATGGCTTTTTAAATGTGTAGTAATTTATAACACCTTGAATCTTTTTTAATAAATGGATGCCATAACATATTAGAGATAAGCAGAAATACTTTAGAAATTATTGCCAAAATAATCCTTATTATTGATAATGATAATTTACTACATTTATCATGTTTTCAGATGTTTTACACTATGAATTTTTTGAGCTTAGTAGTCAGGAAAAATAATGTCAAAAGTAAAATTTACCCGTGGTCTATTGCCAGATTTTTCTATGGGCTACCAGCTCTCAAATAACCACATGGAGACTTAATTATGAAACCTTGGCCTTAACTTAGGTTTGTCCCACTAGCTCTAATAACTTAAATTAACCCATTTATTTTAATTTATGTTCTGTCCCATGGCTTGTAACCTCATCTCTCCATTCTGCCCATGCTGTTTCCTCTGTCTCTGGCTGGCCACTCAGCCTTCTTCTTCACAGAGTTCTCTCTCTGCCTGGAAGTCCTGCCTATACCTCCTATCTAGCTATTGGCCATTCAGCTTTTTATTACAACAATCACAACAATAAATTTTCACACAGTGTACTAATATCCCAAAACAGTTCCCCCTCTTTCTAAATAAAAAAGAAAGATTTTAGCTCTTATAGAGTAAAACTATACAAAATAAGAACAATTATCGAGTGTTACTTAAATTTACAATGTCTAGTCAAAGTTTGTATTTGTCAAAGTTGGAGAAATTACTCTATTATATATCCTACTTTGGTGAGTCCAAAGTTTTATACCTAAGCTACTTTCTATCATAACTTGTTTTACTATCATAACACTATCGTTTTTGACCTTAAATAATCATCTTATATAAACAACTTAAGCTTTTATGTTTTTCAACCTATAAATTTAATTAACATCTTTTAGGAAAAGTGTATTTCTATCTAGTCTTCAATCCTCATCAGAGACCCAAGAATAATAAAGTATTCCTGAGTAAACAGGATGTGCACAGCAATCAACTTCCAAAACTATAGAAATGACAAAGACAGCTGGCTGCCTGGACAGTCACTCAAGATGTCTCTGCAACATTGGGGCATCTATCTTTGACTTATAGTCCTAGAATATCTGACAGACTGGAAATTTGAAGGACTGTACAACCTTGTCTTAGCAAAGTTCAGCAATCGCCTTCTTGTGTGTCCTGCTTGTCCAAGCATACTGTCAGCAGTCAAGGAAAGGGAAGTTTCTTGCTCAGTGGCTAACGTTTTTAACAAAGAACTCAAACTCCATATGGAGGTTCTTCGATGCCCATATTCTTCTCTAAAGTAGATTGGTGCTGCCAGGAGCATATGTGTCTCACCGTCAAAAAGGTCTATGTTATTAAAATATAAAATGCCACATTCTGTATATCTCTGAAGTGTTTGAAGACTCTTAACTAAAATATATCTAACCTTGAAAACATACCTAACATGGCCACAAATTTGTTAGATGGCTAACTACTAACGTGTATTTCTCAATTCTCCTAAATGGTTTGTAATAGTAACTTTCAATGTATAGAAATTTGCATTACATTGTTAATTTAGCTGCATAGGTACAATACATTAAGAAGAGAAACATATATACCATAACAAAATTAATCTGTAGAAGGGAAGACATAAGAATGTAAGCAGTGGAGGGGGGGGAGTATTGTGATATATCAGCCACTGGATATGGATATGAACTCAAAATAACTATAGTAGTTTTGTTTTGTCAGTTTGTTGTAAAAAGTTTGCCTATGGATATAGTTTGTATTTTCTTCTTTCTATGAACACTGATTATCTTTTTTTTCACTATTTGTTAGTAATTAGCTTTTCCTTCTGTGCATTACCCTGTTTGTTCTGTTTCCATTTTCATTGTGCTTGGAACTTTTATAATTTTTATGTGTGGAAAGATATCCCATGCTCTTGGGTAGGCAGAATTAATATAGTAAAAATGGCAGTCTTACCAAAAGCAATCTAAAGATTCAACGCAATGCCCATCAAAATCCCAGCAAAATTCTTCAAAGACCTTGAAAGAACGGTACTCAACTTCATATGGAAAAGCAAAAAACCAAGGCTAGCCAAAACAATCCTGTACAGTGAAAGAACTTCTGGAGGCATCAAAATCCCTGACTTCAAACTCTATTACAGAGCTACAGTACTGAAGATAGCCTGGTATTGGCATACGAACAGACAGGAGAACCAATGGAACTGAATAGAAGACCTGGATATCAATCTACACATCCTCGAACACCTGGTCTTTGATAAAGAAACAGAAAAATATCAAATGGAAAAAAGAAAGTATATTTAACAAGTGGTGCTGGAATAACTGGATATCAACATGTAGAAGAATGAAAATAGACCCATATCTGTCACCATGCACAAAACTCAAGTCCAAATAGATCAAAGACCTCAACATAAAGCCAGCCACAATGAACCTTATAGAAGAGAAAGTGGGAAGTACACTTGAACGTATTGGCACAGGGAACCACTTCCTAAATATAACCCCAAAAGAACAGACACTGAGAGAAACAATTAATAAAAGGGACCTCCTGAAACTGAAAAGCTTCTGTAAAGCAAAGGACATGGTCAACAAGACAAAAACGACAGCCTACAGAATGGGAAAAGATCTTCACTAATCCCACATCAGTCAAAGGTCTGATCTCCAAAATATACAAAGAACTCAAGAAATTGGACACCAAAAGATCACATAATCCAATAAAAAAAAATGGAGTACAGACCTAAGCAGAGAGCTCTCAACTGAGGAATCTAAAATGGTTGAAAGACATCCTTAGTCATCAGAGAAATACAAATCAAAACAACTCTGAGATTCCATCTTATACCTGTAAGAATGGCCAAGATCAAAAACACTGATCACAACTTATGCTGGAGAGGTTTGGGGGAAAAGGGAACACTTCTGCATTGCTGGTGGGAATGCAAACTGGTACAACCTCTTTGAATGTCAGTATGGCGATTTCTCAGAATATTAGGAAACAACCTTCCTCAAGACCCAGTAATACCACTTTTGGGTTTATATCCAAAGGATGCTCAATCGTGCCACAAGGACATGTGATCAACTATGTTCATAGCAGCTTTGTTTGTCATAGCCAGAACCTGGAAACAACCTAAATGCCCCTCAACTGAAGAATGGATAAGGAAAATGTCGTACATTTACACAATGGAGTGCTACACAGCAGAAAAAAATGACATCTTGATATTTTGGAAAATGGATGGAGCTAGAAAGGTTTCTTTTGAGAGAAGTAACCCAGACACAGAAAGACAATTACCACATGTACTCACTCATAGGTGGTTTTTAAATGTAAAGCAAAGAAAGCCAGCCTACAAACCACAATCCCAGAGAACTTAGACAACAGCGAGGACACTAAGAGAGACTTACATAGATCTAATCTACATGGGAAGTAGAAAAAGACAAGATCTCCTGAGTAAATTGGGAGCATAGTTACCTGGGGGAGGGGAGAATCAGGAAGGGGAGCAGAGAAAAATGTAGAGCTCAATATATATATAAAACTTCGAAAATCCAGAAGGCTGGGAAGTGGTAGCACACACCAGTGTTTTTGTACTTGGGAGGTGGAGAAAAAATAGTCAGAAAAATAAAAAACTAAACAAAGAACAGTGACTCCTTGTTTGAGCCAGTAGCTTCTGAACTAAGACTAAGGACTTCCTTTCCTTTTGCATACAGAAATTTTAACTGTCTTGACCTTGTATAAATAACTATAGTTGATATTCAGAGCCTGACATTTCACAGTACTCCCCTCTTCCTTCATTTCTTATATTCTTTCTGCCTTCGTTTCACAGTGTTCTCTAACCTTAAGGGGAGTGTGTGTGTGTACATGCACACTTTTACTGGGTTTATTCTTTGACAATATAATACAGGTGTAAAGTATATTTTGATTATAACTCCTACCTTCTTTATTCTCCCTTCTACCCTGTTATACATTCTCTTCCATACAACTCTCCTTTTCACATTCATACAGGTTTTTTGTTGTTGCAAGGAATCACTCCATTTTTTTAAACTTGAAATTTTATATAGGAAATGTTAATATTCCTATATTTAATCAAATTTATCCCATACCCTTTCTCTAAATGCTCCCTAAATACCCTCCCTTTCTCAACTTCATGCTTTTTGTTATTTTTTTTTAATAGCATACCGAGTCCAACTAATGGTACCCTTTATATGCATCTGTGTAGGGTCATCCACTGGAAGATGGGCAACCTACCAGGGACAGTCCTTCTGAAGAAAACTGAGTCTTTCTTCCTAGGTGGCCATCAGTGGCAAATAGCTCCCCAGCTGGGGTGGTGCCTTACACAGCTGTTAAAGGAGCTGCAGGCAGGCCTGCTTTTATCCTGCCTGGCTTCCGCACAGCTAGTTTAGCCCCAGAATAATTACATGGAAACTGTATTCTTTTTGGTTTTTTGAGACAGGGTTTCCCTGTAGTTTCTAGAGCCTGTCCTGGAACTAGCTCTTGTAGACCAGGCTGGCCTCAAAGGCGTGTGCCACCACCACCCGGCGGAAACTGTATTCTTTTAAACACTGCCTGGCCCATTAACACAGCCCTCCCTCATCTGTGCTGGAATGTTGACTGGCTTAAAGTTGTATTTTTCTATAAAATATAAACCTGGGTAGTTCCCCCCCTTTTTATGAAGATAAATAGTTGTATGTTTGTTTCTTCTAATTTATATGACCAAGCTGAATATTGCCTGGTAGATTCTATATTAAGATATGTAGATGGACAAATTTAAAATATCTTTTCTTATACTAATATTAAATATGGTTTGTTTTTTACTCAGATTAAGAATCATTTTTCAATTCCAATTTCCGTTTTTGAAGGGGATACGTTATTAGGAATTGCTTCACCTGAAAATGAATTCAACATACCATTAGCATCTTACCGGTGAGTTTTTTCCTTGCCCTAAACTATTTAGAGAATTTTTGGTTTCAATTTTTAAATTATCAAATACAAGTTTTAAAAATTGCTTTAGAAAACAGTATCTTTTGTGTATCTTATTTGTTTATGGATAGTACTGTAATCTTAAATATTTAAATACTTAAAATTACTTAAACTTGATGTAAACATTATACAAACACACACACACACACACACACACACACACACACACACACATATGATTCATTAGACTGGTTTACAGACTGTGGTCCAACTACTCCAACAATGACTGTCTACCAACAAAAGTTCTAAAAATCATGTAGTTCTTCAATCCACAAAGCTGGATGTTTTAATTGATCTACAGTATGCACTGGAATCCCAAAGAGGTGAACTCTAATGCTAGTGAAGGAAATGAGTTGCTAGTGATAGGGAGAGAAAGCAGGCAAAAAGAGAAAAGTTTCTTCTTCTGTGACTTTACATAAGCTGTTAGCAGAAGGTGTGACCCAGATTAAAGGTGGATCTTCACACCTCAAAGATCCAAATTTGAAGTGAGTCTTCCCACCCCAAATAACTTAATTAATAATTTAAAAAATCCTTCACAAGTATGCCCAAGGATTTGGGTTTTAATTAATTCCACATGTAATCAAGTTGACAACCAGGAATAGCTATAACAATAGGGTAGTGTTGAGATTAGGTGAAGAGGAACATTTTACCATGAAGGGTTTATGAATAAAGATCAGGCAGCTTTAAAAGATAAGGCTTCTGTGTAGAGGAGTAGGAATATCTTCTGGACAGTGCTTGAGCGGGAGAGGGCCTTGGAAGAGCCGCAGTTCTCAGTGAAGCACTTGCTCCTAGTTTTACACACTTTGTCTCTACTTCATAGTGTCAGTTTTTCTTCACTGCCTCGGAATATTTGATGTCTTTTATTTCAAGCTCTTCATTCTCCTTTTATTTCGATCCTCTTCTATTTTTATTAGTTCTTTTACTTACTTTACAGTGCATATTTTTCTAGTTCAGATCCTCAGAAATCAGCTTTCTTGGAAAATTTTCCCATTATCAAACATTCCCTGTTCTATGTGCAAAGATCATTCTTTATTCAAAGGCTTCAGACTATTGTTTACATTTGTTTGTTTGGTGTAGAATAACAGTTTTGTTGTTGTTTTAATATTGCTTTCTCTCTAAAACTAAAAATATACTCATTTTTGTATTTTCATTTGTATATTCTAATTGGTACATAATAGGTCCTATGAGTATTTTACTATCAAGTCATACATATTGTTTCATTCCTAAATTCCAACACTGGGAGCAAGACAAGAAGACTGCCATAAGTATGAAGGCAGTGTAAGGTACACAGGGGATCTCAAGCTAGCCTAAACTACAGACTAACTTAATATAAATAAACAAATACTTTGCCAAACTGCATGAGTTTATTGGCCTTAATTTGAGGGGATTAATTTTTATGTAATATTCAAAATCAGATTGTAAAGTAGAATAAAAGTTATGGGGATAATGTAGAAGTAGAATAGGAAAAATCAACTGTTTTGACATTAGTTTTGTGTGGGGGCCAGAAGTCCATTGTTTAATATTATCTCTAATTCCAGAGCACTAGTATTTGAATGTCACAACACAATAGGTGTGGAAGTTTCTACAGTAACATCACATGTCACATAAAAACATATAGAAGATATTTTTTAAGACTAAATGTTAGGAAAGTGATTAGGGATATAAGTTGTTTTGACAGCTCATCTATACGAGATAGTTAGAATTGTAACTAGTTTTACAGATAAAAGATATATATAGAGAGAGGATTAGTTCAGAAGCAGAGTGCTTGCTTGATAAGTGAGAGGTTCTATCCCCAACACTGGAAAATATGCTTAATTAATTAAAAACAATAAAGATTTTCTTTTTTAATTTTTTTTACGTAATTCCTTATTGGAGGGACTCCATTATCTGCCCTACACCCCTGCAGCATGCCCCCCAAAGTTAATTCAAAACAACCAACAATAAATTCACTTCAATCCTCCATGTTCCCAACACTTCTTCAGTCATCCTAATGGCACTGGGAGCTGCAGTGCGTCATGCGTACATCCTTTTGTCCAAACAGCTCCATACAATATGTTCATTGCATTGAATCATTGGTGTGGTTCCATGCCTTTGGCCCGCCATCATCACTGGATTCAGTGTAATTCCTCTTGGATATACCATCCTGAGTCAGGGAGATCCTGTAGCTGTTGTTCCGCAGTACCAGTCTTTTCACACACTCCAGCAGGTCATAGATGGGGCAGATGTTAGGGTGGCCTCAGGATGTGGCTCTTGGTGGTAGCTGAACTGGTCAGTCTTGGCCACCAGGACTGATTCCTCAGGTGCGGGACAGAGCCAGCTCTCCTAGGTCCATGCCATCAGGGCCAGTTCTTGCAAGCCCCTAGTGAAGAGTATAGCCATCTCTCCAGAGTGCAGGGAGTGGAGTTCAGCTCTCCCATGGGGGATCAGAGCCAGCTCTACTGCAGTGTCCGGCAAGGGGCAGGACCAGCTATCCTAGAGCCAGTGTGGGGCAGGGCTGGTTCAGCACAGCCCTCAGATTTCAACAGAAATGGTTCCTATGACCCTCTGTGGTAATAGGAGCCATGAACTTCATCCCAGACTCTGTTGTATGGCCATGAACCTAGACATAGCCCAGGGCACTAGCCCAAGCCCAGACAACACCATGGCCCCATATGGCTAGGCAGACAACCCAGATCAGTGTGGCCCTGGTGGCAGCACTGCCTTCAAACACCAATATGACCACAGGTTGTGGCACAGACCTCAGGTATCCATGTGACCTTTGGTACCATGGGCCATGGATATCAACACAGACCCTGACTTTGGTAGGGCCATAGACCTAGACCTCGTCTTCAGTAGCAGCCCAGACTTGAATGTCACCGTAACTCCAGGTGGCAGCATAAGGCATTCAGATTGGCATAGTCCCCATGGCACCAAGGCCCTTGGACACCAACATAGCCCCAGTGGTGGCCCAGACCCCTGGCATCAGCATTGCCTTCGATGATGTCAGGAGCTATGGACATCACTGCAGACCCTGGCTACAGTAGGGTCACAGGTCCAAACATGGCTGGTGACAGCAGCCATGGCCCCAGTGGCAACATGGCCACAGGATGTGGCCTACACCCAGGGTATCCATGTGGCATTTGATGGCACCATAGCCCACAGACTTCAGAAACCCTGACTGTGGTTAGACCACAGACCCAAGCACAGTCCCAGCAACAGCCTAAGATTGGATATCACCATGGCCCCAGGTGGCTGCACAGGTCACTGAGGTTGGCATGATTGATCCCTGCAGCAGAGTGGCCCTCAGATACCAACATGATCCCAAGAGGATGCCCAAACCCCTGGAATCATCATGGCCTTCTATAGTATCAGGAGCCACGGACACAGACATGGCCGTCAGCAGTAGCCCTGGCTGGGATGATACCATGGCTGCAGGTGGCAGGAGGGGTACTCAGAATGGCATGGCCCTAATGGTGATATAACCCTGGGTGCCAACATGGTCACTGGTTGTGACCTAGACCCCGGTCATCAGTTTCCATGGACATCAACGAATACCCTCACCACATTAGGGCCATGGACAACATGGCCCTCAGCAGCAGGCCTGGCCCAGTTGACACCATGGCCCCACAGGCAGCACAGCCCTTGGACACCAACATGGTCACATGGCCACATGGCCTAGGCACCCTGGGTCTCAAAGCCCAGGCTTTCTGAAGCATCCATATGCTCCCTGATGCCCTGTGGCTCAGGCAGCCAAAAGGCACCCATGGGACAGCCTGGACTCTCATAGTTTGGCCTGTCAGAAGAAGCATCTACATGCCCATCTGGCACCTTGCCAAAGAAATTTCTTAGAAATGATTCTTGGATGTAGCTTAATCTCACACACACACACACACACACACACACACACACACACACACTGCTCTTAGGGCTGGGGAAATTGATCATTAGGTAAAGTAGTAAGACTTGAATTCTCAAAAGTCATGTAAAAGCTGTGTGTGGCAGTATACCTGTAATCACAACATTGGGAAGCAGGAGAGGTGATTCTGGGTTTGAAGGCCAGCCAGTCTAGCCATCAGAGCTTCATACTTATCAAGAGACCTTAGTCTTCCCATGGAAATGCATGTACCCTCACATGTACATACCACATAGAACAGTATTTATCCAAAATATTGAAACACACACACACACACACTAAAGTTTGTAAAAATAGTCATGATCAAAATAAAGCTTGGTTAGCATCTGGAAAATTGGGGTACCCCTGTTTAGGTTATGTAGCTCTGAAACATATGTAAACCAGCACTCTTTATAATAATACTAAAGGGAGTCATTGTTCAAAGCAATAGTATTCAAATTTAAGGTTTTTAAAAATGTTTTTAAATTATATTCAATTTTTTGTGCAGATCATCGCTTTCTTTGAAGCCAGATGATAAGGACTACCAAATGTGTGAAGGAATTGACTTTGAAGAAATCATAAAATATGATGGACAACTTCTAAGGAAGAAATGCAAATCTATACACGCTTCTAAGAGATCATTTGTTATTAATATTGTCCCAGAAAAAGATAATTTGACTTCTCTGTCAGTGTATTCAGAAGACGGCTGGGACTTACCATACGTAATGCACTTGTGGCCGCCTGTCCTCATTCGGAATCTTCTTCCCTACAAAATCGTTTATTACCTAGAGGTGCTTGACAGTTTCTGAGTGTCTTCTGTCTTCGTAGTTTGATTTACTTAAAGTTATAAACAAAAGTTTTTTAATTTGTGCCCAAGATTACAGCATTACTTAAATATAAGTATTTATCAAAATAAAAATTTTAATATCATGCTTAAAAAGATAATTTAGAGTGTTCAAGCCTCACAATCTGAGTTGAATCTCCACAACTCACAACTTCCATAAGTTGGTCTCTGACCTCCACAGCAGGCCTTAGCATTCTCTCCTACACAGAATAAATAAACAAAATGAATTTTCAAAAACAATAATTTAAGAGAAAATATTTTTCATTAATTTATCTAAGAAATCTATTGAAAAAATGAAAAAAGAAATCTATTGAGCTCTATTTAATTATGTACAAATAATATGTGATTTGTACAAATATAAATAAGTTTATACAATAAATGACATATTCACCATCTGAACATACCATTTATTTCATAGCCCTTTCTCTTCATATGTAGTTCATATATTTATGTTTAAATGATGGTTACTGAATTATAAAATAAACATGGGCATTTGTTTTGAAATAACATTCAAGTGCAATACCCATACACTTAAAGTTTGCAGTTTTATGCAAATTCTCTGGAAATCTTATTTCCTATAAAGATCCTTTTTTCTATTAAGTATTCAATTTTAGATTAAGTAGGTGTTTTCTCCTAAGTTTTTTTGTAAATCTTTTTATTTCAATACTTATCAAACATAAAGCAGGTCTTCACTGTAACCTATTCATTGTAGGCTTTTTTAACTTTGTGAACTGCAGTATTTTTACTGTTTTGTGATATATTTTTAAGTAGGAGGTATTAACTTATCTGTGGTTATGTTTTTACATGTGGCAGATTACCATAGTGATAAGTAGTTGAGTTGGTACTTGGCCATCATGACTTGGGATTGTATCCTAGCTCTACCATGACTCTCGGATACATGGTTATCATTCGTCAGCTACGTTAGTGCCACCAACGCTGCAGTCATTGCTCTGTAGAATAGTCTGGTCCAGGTACAAGTTCGCACAGTGATGTTAGTTACAACTTAAAAATTCTGTTATAATGGTAGGAAAGAGCTGAAAAAGAAACACTAGGAAAGTCATAGAGATAAGAACTAAGGTAATGAAGATGTGAGTGGAGAAAATTAATCATTTTTGAGATATAATAAACTCATAATGGATTAAGGGGCTGTTTCTAAAAATGGCAGGCAGTACGGTATATGTTGCCTTTTTTAGATTACAATAGCTTTCTTACGTGTTTGTTATTTTTAGTTTCTTTTTTTCTTTTTTTTTTTTCTTTTTTTCGAGACAGGGTTTCCCTGTAGTTTCTAGAGCCTGTCCTGGAACTAGCTCTTGTAGACCAGGCTGGCCTCTAACTCAGAGATCCGCCTGCCTCTGCCTCCCAAGTGCTGGGATTAAAGGCGTACACCACCACCGCCCGGCTATTTTTAGTTTTCAAAACTACAGTAACTAGTAGATGAGTAGGGCTTGGTTTAGTTTTACTGATTATGGCATTACAATCACAACTTGCTATGAAGTTTCTCGTCTCATTTAATCTTAGCCTTTTGTAGCAGTTGATTTAGAGTGTTTTAATAAGGATTACTACCTAAGTGTGGATCAAGCACTAGGGCAGCCACAGCCTGAGGAACCCTGATGACTTGCTCTGACAGTTACTTCAAAAGAGTTTTGTTTAGTATGTAGAAAGAATAAGTGGTGTATTTGGAAGTTTATTTTTCAGAAACATTTTTAAGTTTGTTTTTGTCTCTTGACAACCCTCAGGTAGCTCCTTAAATTAAGATATATGCTTCCCTGCTCTCATATCCACCCTTCCTATATCCCAAGCACCCCATTCCTCCGAGCTCCCCCCGCTCTCCCCTTCACACTTTTCTCTCCCCATCTTCCCTTGGCCCAGTCTTGCCCAACCCTCAAGTTCCCAATTTTGCCTGGCGATCGTGTCTACTTCCAATATCCAGGAGGATTACTATATCTTTTTTGGGAGTTCACCTTCTTATTATCTTCTCAAGGATCCCAAACTTATAGGCTCCTTGGCCTTGAGAGGGAGGGAGGGGAGGTATGGGTGGAGGGGAGGGGAGGGAAGGGGGAGAAGGAGGGGAGGGAGGGAGGAGGAGGAGGGGGGTGAGGGGGGGGGGAGGAGGGAAGGAGATGGAAATTTTTAAATATAAAAAAAAATAAACCATGAGAAAAAAAAATTAAAAAAAAAAAAAAAAAGTTTGTTTTTGTTTTTGCTTCTTATTCCAGGGCATTGAAAACACAGTTTTTACTTTAAGTGAAGGACATTCATCACAAATTTATAATGTTGAAATGGACAAAGCCAAGCTGCACTTAAAATTGCTTGACTATCTTAATCATGATTGGAAAAGTGAATTTCATATAAAACCTAATCAACAAGACATCAATTTCATCAACTTTACCTGTCTCACAGAAATGGAAAAGACTGATTTGGATATTGCTATTCATATGACTTACAATACGGGTCAAACAATTGTGGCATTTCATAGTCCATATTGGATGGTCAATAAAACTGATCGGATGTTACAGTACAAAGCAGATGGAATCCACCGAAAGCATCCACCTAATTATAAAAAGCCAGTTCTCTTTTCCTTTCAGCCAAACCACTTTTTTAACAACAATAAGGTTTGTGTAATTTTTCCTAATTTTTCTCTTTAGATAAACATTGTTTTAGTTTTTAAAGTTCTGAACAGTAAAATAAGAAATTTCAGTAGAAATAACAGTTATTCAATATTTGAGATTGAAAGGGTTAGCAAAACTGGATACAATAGCATGCTCCTGTAATCCAATCATTAGGAAAGCAGAAGAATGTAGGTTTTTGAGGCCTGTATGTGTACATAGTAAGTTACATCCAACCCAAGCTACCCAAGAGACTGTCTCAGAAACATCTAAACAAAGCAATACAGTAAGATATTTATTGTTAAAAAAGATTTATTACCTTATTAACATAAGGGCTTTTGCCTAACATACAAAGCTTTGAGTTTGACCACCACATACAGATAGATGGTATCTAAGTGGTAATTTATCTCAAATTCCTCTCCTAGGTTCAGCTTATGGTAACTGACAGTGAGCTCTCTGATCAGTTCTCAATTGATACTGTTGGTAGTCATGGAGCCATTAAATGCAAAGGCCTGAAAATGGAATACCAAGTGAGTTTCTTCTGTGCTAAAGATACTTTCATTTTAAATTTATCTGTTGGATACTTTTATAAGTGTACAGTAGTAATAGTTTTCAAACAGTCTTAATTTTTTCCTTAGGTTGGTGTCACTATAAACCTCAGCAGTTTTAATATTACCAGAATTGTGGTATTTACTCCTTTTTATATGATTAAAAATAAAAGCAAATACCGTATATCAGTGGCAGAAGAAGGAAGTGATAAATGGCTCTCTCTTGATTTAGATCAGGTATGTAAATGAATTTCATAATGAACATTGTACTTTTATGGTCAGTGTACATGAGACTATGTGAAAATACCAGTGAAACCTGATTTGTAAAGTTAATATATGCTGATTAAAATGTAATTTTTGTTATTTTAATTTTGATGTTACACTTCTTAAATTATCATACACTGTTTTAATTCCCTTGTACTATAATTCTTTTCAGTTCCATGAAACTTTATTGACTATTTCTCCTACATTTAGTTATTAAAATCTGAATGTTTGCTCCCTAGGATTGAATAGCTCAATCAGGGTGATAGACTGCCAGTTCTCACAAATCTGGTTACATAACTGCATTAGAAATTTGAAAATAACAGCAGTGAAGTATAGATATCCTGGAAGAGTGGGAAACTATTAATTTTCCTCAAGAAACTGTTGGGAATCCTTTATATGCTAAGTTTCGCAAAGCTTGCTTGTTAAAAGAAAGTAAGAGACACTTAAAGAGAGAAATTTGGCTTTTGTGTCAGGCAGCTAGATGGGTCTTCTAAATGCTGGACTGAGGTTGATATATTATCTAGTTTTGAAGAACTATTATACTAAAATGGTAAGATTCTATAAAAGCATTTGCCATTTTATTCATGATTTTTTTTTCCTGCATATGAAATCAATCCTTAAAGTTTTAAAATTTCTACTAGGTTTGATTTTTGAGGCAAATGGCATCACTTTTTTTTGTCCACTGAAGTTTTAACCATTATCTTTTATGGCAGTTTTTTGCTTTTGTTTTTTTTTTTTTGTTGTTGTTGTTAGTTTTTATTTTAAGTTGTGGGGTTTGGAAAGTTTATTTTGTTTTTTCAATGTCTTATATCTTTCCCACCAGTATCTTTGGTTTCCATTTTCTTGAAAATTATGTTATGATTCCGTCATTCCTTTGGAAGTGACTGGTCTTTATCTCTAATTGGAATATAAGCCTGTTTTTCTCTTGTTGATAACAGATTGCTGTGTTTGTATATGAATTACTTTTTCTGTGGGTTACTGCAACTTTCTGTAAAACTACAATTTCCGCTTCATTCATAGGTTACCAAGTTAAGTTTTTATATTGCGTAAAGTTTTCCCTGTAAACTTATGTTAAGTGCAGAATCATGAGATAGACTTTTCAGCAATATAATATGGTTATCTTGCGAGTGAGCATGAGTGACAGAATATAAATAGACTCTAATGGAGGAGAAGTTTTGACATGCTTGAGAGATAGTAAAGACCAATATTATAGGAGAAGGAAAAATTAAAGGACAAAGCCATAATAGGAATAAGGGGTAATTATGCAGATTTTTGTACCCATCACAAATATTTTACCTTAAAATGGGATCTGATGGAAAAGTTTGATCATTGATTAAACATGGTAAAAATTTTCTGGCAGTGTGTTATGAAATGGCTAGCCAGAATATATATTTAAAAAATCTATTAAAAAATATTTAAAGCCAGGAGTTGTGGTTGATACCTTTAATCCCAGCACTTGGGAGGCAGAGGCAGGTTGCTGTGAGTTGTGGAATTGTGGCCAGCCTGGTTGATGTATTGCTTTCCTCAACAGCAAAGACTAAGTGGGGATACCCTTTCTCGAAACAAATATTTTGCTCAATGATTAAACATGGTAGATTCTCAGTAAATTTTTGTTGACTTAACATGATTTATTTTTGTAAGTGTTAAACAAGTTCTCAGCACATCTGCTCCTAATTTTTTGTAGGCAAATTTCTTGGTCCTTCCTGCCAGTTTCCAAATCATAACACAGAGACTTCTTACTAATTATGAAAGCTCAGCTGATAGTTAAGGCTTGTTTCTAACTAGTTCTTATAACTTAAATTAACCCATGATTTTTAGTCTATTTTCTTTTATTTGGCCCAGGTACCTATACTTTATAATACCTATGCTGCTTTCTCTGTGACCCTAGCATTGCCTTAGGGTCACAGTGTTCTCTCTGCCCCCAAAATCCTGCCTAGCTAGTCAGTGTTTAGCTTTTTATTAAACAAATCCCAGTGATATGTCTTCACACAATGTAAAGGATTATTCCACAACATTTCCCCCTTTTATCTAAATAAAGGGTTTTAATTCTAATACAGTAAAACTATATTTAATAAGAACAATTGTCAATTAAGCATTACATTCATAATGTCCAGTCCATTCGTATTTGGCAAATTTAGAGAAAATATTTCATTATCTGTTCTCTCCTGATGAGTCTAAAGTCTTGTACCTAATTTACTTTCTGTCATAACTAAGAAAAACTATATAATTATCTAGTCTTCAACTAGAAGGTCTTCAATTTAGAAGGACTTTCCCACCTTGTTTTGGCAAAGTTCAGAGTCACTTTACTGTGTATTCTTCTTGTCCAGTTTGTACAGTATCCTGTCAGCAATTGAGGCATGACAGTTTGTTGCCCAGTGTCTAACCTTGCCACAAGGAAAACAAACTCCATATGGAGTTTCTTCAGTGCCCACCATCTTCTCTGAAGTAAATTAGTGCCACCAAGAGCAAATGTATCTTGTTATCATGAAAAGCCTTATGTTATTAAACCATCTTAAATACCATATTCTATAGATATCTGAATGTTTGAAGACCACCTGTCTACCTAAAAATATGTTTGACCTTGAAAACATACCTAGCATGAGTACAAGTTTGATTGTAATAGGTGACTAACTACTAACTTTCATTTCTTTATTATTTTACATAGTTTGTAATAATAACTTTCAAGGACTAGAAATTTACATTACATTGTTAAATAAGCTACATAGGTACAATCCCTTAAACAAGTAGAACATATATACAGCATAGCAAAAGTAACCTTAAATTTGTATCAGTATATAAAAGTCCATACCAATGTAATATATTTGAGACTAATGGTTGTTTAAAAGTAGACTCAGCAATCCACCCTTTTATCTCATCATTGTTATACTGCATATTCCCCTTCGGAAAAAGATTCTTGAATCTAGCTCCTTTGTTTAGTTTTTTCCTGACTATGACCATAACAACTTGTAGCCAATCAACCCCCCCAAATGATAACAAATATCTATAACCTAAATGATCAAAAGTCATCTGCCCCATTTGTTGGGTATGTGGGCACTGTGTTCTCTAGACTGGCTCCTGTTGTCTGGAGGCACTGGCATCTTTGGGTCACCCTGAGAAAATTAGGATAATGGTCAAGATGGTCAAGTCCTGGCTAGAATAGTCTTTGAGGCTGAACCATCTCAACTAGCAGCCTTGAAACTTTTCTGGATGCAGACCTTGGAGGAAACTAGAACAGAGGCATTCAGAGAGCCTGGATCACCTAGGCCACCGTTTTCATTGGTGTCTGGTTTCCTCGCTCTGAAAACACAAACTTTCAAAAGTAGCATACATGTCTGCATTAATAAAAGTATAGACTGTGGATTGTACACAAGCCAGCCAAAGATTGTTTTGGGGTTTATGTTTGAGCAGATAAAATATACATTGCCTTGCACCACGCCCCGGTGTGTGCGTTCGATGCGCTTTTACCCAGTTACCAAGCTTCGGGCAAGGGGCAAGAGGTTAAAATACACAAACACAGACAGACAGACACAGCTACACGGGTCATCCTTGAATTCCCCAAGAATGCCCCCTTTATTGTGTTCAGGGGGCAGATTATATAGAGATAGCCATGCCCCAGCCAAACCCACCAGAAACCACTCTCCTGCCATCAGGAACTCCTGAAGGTCTCATGCTCAGAGCAGCTGTAGGCAATCAGATCAGGGGATTACAAGAAATTCAGGATCTGGGGTCTCACTGCTCCCAACAACTCCCCCCTAAACTTTTTATAAAACAGTGTCTGATCTTAAGTATTTGGGGGGATGAGGGGTCAGTATCTCCAGGTAACGTACTTTGGGCACTGCTGTGGCATCCGCCAGGCTAGGCACCTACTGGGCTGAGGCAATGTGCCTTCCACCACAGCCACCTAGCAAAGCTCTGCTCCAGCTGCCTTCTAGCCCCAGCTGCATTCGTTCTGGGTCCAAACTGGTGCTTGGAGTGGAGTGGAACTCAGGGAAGCAGGCTTGCTGCTCTGCAACCACTGAAGGGGCCCCACTTAGGGAATTTGGGCGTTGTCAATCTGTCTGGCTACTTCCTGCTGAGCGGGGACACTGCATTCTTAGGGGTATTTACTGCAATTACTGCCATTTTCCAGTCGCGCGTGGGTCGTGGTCGTGCTGCGTTTCTGTGCCCTGAGGCCCACGCTGGAAGCAGGCCTAGTGTTCGTGCCTCGTCAGTCCTCAAGGCAGGCCCCGGGGTTTGCAGGCATTGCAGCCACTCAGCGACCATAGCCTGGAGCCGCTTGGCCTTGGAGCCACTACCGCTCATGCTCTACTGCAACATTTCAGGAGGTCTCGGGGATTCAAACCACACGAATATCGAATAAATCCTTAGGCTCTCATCATCTGTGTTTCCAAAACATCAAATTCTTAAGCCCATATTTTAAAGTCAAGATACCTTTCTTAGCTGTTCCTAGAATCAAATGCCTTTCTCCAGTCCCAAACACAAAAGACAACACAATCAACATATCATACATCTGTACACATTTATCTTTTTAAGCTATATACTTTCTATCTTTTCCCAATACATAAGTCCCCTCCGGCCGGTAAACAACCCTGTTTGTTTACCCCTCTTTCTCGGTTGGACTTCCTGGAACCAAAACCGAGCAATGGACGTCAGGATTAACACATATACCCCAATCCACCCTCACCTTCTGAGGGCGACCTCTCAACGTTCCCTAGTTCCCGATATCTCGACTGGGACCTCCAATTGCCGATATAAATCTCAGTGGGGACCTCCAATTGCCGCGCACCGCGCCCCCGTGTCTGCATTAGATGTGCTTTTACCCAGTTACCAAGCTTCGGGCAAGGGGCAAGAGGTTAAAATACACAAACACAGACAGACACAGCTACACGGTCACCCTTGAATTCCCCAAGAGTGCCCCCTTTATTGTGTTCAGGGGGCAGATTATATAGAGATAGCCACGCCCCAGCCAAACCCACCAGAAACTACTCTCCTGCCATCAGGAACTCCTGAAGGTCTCATGCTCAGAGCAGCTATAGGCACTCAGATAAGGGGATTACAAGACATTCAGGATCTGGGGTCTCACTGCTCCCAACAATACATCACCAGTCTTTTATTATATTTAGATTTATTTATTTCTGTAGCCAGGATTTTCAAGAGGTCTTCCCTGATCAAACCTGATCTTCTTTAGCCTTGAGTGAATCCACAGCCTTTCATTTTCTGTGGAAACAAAAGCTTAACCTCTTCCCCAAAGCAAAACTGACTTACATTTTAAATTTTAAGTATTCCTAAATTATCTAGCTTGGTTTAATTCAGCAGCCTCTTTCACAATCCCCTGTTTCACAGCAACTATCGTTTTTTTTTTTATCAGCATTCAAAAAATACAATGACAACAAGTAACATCCAGGGTCTAGACTCTCTGTGTCTTCCCCTGTCTACATGGCTCATTCCTTTTTATTACTTTATTCTCTTTTTAAAGAATATTATTTTTAAACTATTTTTTGACTCTCTATACCTTTTTCTTTAAGTCAGCATACATTGTTAAACACAGTGTAATCTATTTAATGGTTTCTACCATCTAAGCCTCCTGTGTTTCTGTAACCTTTTTCCTCTGCATGAGCAAAATCTTAAACCACCAAGCAGCTCATCTCACAGCGAGTTGGTAGCTGCTTCATCCCTCTTGGTTCCCTGAGGGCTAGCCTCGCTGCGGAGATATGATGGGAGCCAGGTCACATTTTCTGCCCCATTCTGGGAAGTTTCTGGGTCCACACTACTGTAGTCATTTCTCTCAAGTTTCATGCCACCGAGTAGTGCACTACCTGCTGCTCATAAACCCATTCAAGTGCTTGGTAGCAGAGCCTCTTAAAAGAACCAAGCCTCTGTATGCCACTAACACCTAGCCTGCCTGAGAGACCACAGTCATCGGGAAGCTGCTTATTTCTAAGTAGTTATTATAATTTAAATTAACCCATATCTTTTCATCTACACTCTTATGTAGCTTGGTTACTTTGACTTTGTAAGTCATGCTGCTTGCTCTGTATCCCTGGCACCACCACCCTTCTTCCCAGAACTCTCTCTGCTGCGAAAATCCTACCTAGCTGTTGGCCATCTAGCTTTTTATTAAACCAATCCCAGTGACATATCTTCACTCAGTATAAAGGATTATTCTACAACAGTTTTTGGACTTAGAATTCTAGGTATATCTAGATGGCGGTAACTATAACTTTCTTTTATATATTTCATATATTTTTCTACACTTTAATTTTTAACATTTTTATTTTGTATACTTATCACTCACAGGTACTATTGGATCCTAATTATCTTTTGGAAAGTAAATCTGTGGACAGTTTTTGAATTTTAATTTTTCTTTTTTCAATTTCATCTAAGATCAATTTTCTTTTGCTAGCTTAAAATTTTGCATTCTTATTTGACTTATAATAATTACTTTAAAATGTATGATCATGACCATTATGTCTTGTTAAGCTCTACTTTCCAACTAAAATATTAGAAGAAGCTTGGCATATTCTCCACTCTTAAGAGATCTCATACATAACACTTAGAAAAGATACTGCATTATTATTCTATATGTTATGTTATTAAACATTAAAATATAGTATGAAACTAGGACTCTAAAAGAGCATCAGACTTAAGAGTGTATAGAATACACATCATTTTTTTCTCATTTTTTTATTAAAAATTTCCATCTCCTCCCCTCTTCCTCCCCCTTCCCTCCCCTCCCCTCCCTTCTACCCATACCCTACACATCATTTTTAATATACTTGGTTTCTAACTGGGAAACACTTCTGTGAGTATTGTCACTATTTTGAGTCTTGCAGCTTCCGGTTGATGACAGCAAGTATGGGCAGAAAAGATTACTTGCTACTCTCTAAGACTATTAAATGTTATATAAGTATTTATGATGAGATCTGTTTAAATATGTGTAATACATTTTTAGTGTATTCCCTTCTGGCCTGAGGATGCCTCCAATATTCTTCTCATTCAAGTTGAAAGAAGTGAAGGTCCCCCCAAAAGGATACATTTTAACAAGCAAGACAGTTGTATTTTATTGCGACTGAATAATGAGGTACGTGCTTTTTCTTGAAATTCATGATCATTATCATGTGTGTATCATCAGAAAAACTACTATATGTATATCAGCACTAAATTTTGCTTTTCATTACAATTTTCTGATACTTTTCCTTTATATAAAATTTTCTTTTTATGAAAGAAGAGGTGAAACAGATATAAAATAATTTGTTATACAGAAAGTTAGTTGGCATGTCTGAATGAACACCAGAGTATACTGAAATTTCATTTGCATACAGTAGTTTCATTGTTTGCCAGAAATGACAAAAGTCTGAATTGTCTTCTAATTGTTCACAGAAAGTGAATCATATACTTTTCTAAGTTGCTGTAACATAGTAAACATACATAGAGATGATGTAGAATATTATTAAGGCTTATTTGGGGGTTAATCCTCTCAGGGTTCAGAAAGATTCTCTATAGCAAGTGAAAAACTGACTAATAAGGTCTGAGGGTAAAAAAATAAATAAATTTATTCACATAAATCTTTTTATCATGTCCGGTTTATTCTTTCTAAGGCCTCTCTAATGCCCATGTTGTTCCTCATTCTTTGCTCTTCCCCCTCCTGTGAGGTTTCCTGTCTATATAACCCACAAAGACATTGACAGTAATATCAACATGTATTTCAGAATCATAAAAACAAACAAACACACAGGTAGGACCTGACAAAACAGCGTTTCAAGAAAAGGTAACTCTATTCAGGAAGGACCAGCATCCAAAGGGAAATCTCTGACCTTCTAAACATTTAGATAAGATCACTAGAAGTCCCTGAACTCTGAACTCACCCACTCCCCTTACCTCAGTTTCTGTTGTGATCATCAGCTTTGGGGATGCCCAGACCTGTTTGTCAATAAGGGCAGGCATGCTCTCTTTGTATTCTTTTGAAGTTCCTATGTGGTCTATTAGCAAAGGTGATTGTGGAGGATTGAATTTATGTAGGTTTGACTATTAAAACAAAGGGTGAATGTTACCACACTAAGGCCTCATGGAAGGTCTTTCCATTGCCCATACAGGAGGAAGTTACACTGCTGAGGTATTTTGGGAATGAATCCCATTATGGAAGGGGGGAAAACGCCATGATTTCACAAGATTTTTAAAGAACTGAAAGTAACTATCCAAAAGATAAATATTCCCAAAGCTCTGCAATCGGGTTCTTCATATGGAGTGTATACTCCCATGGATCTGTCTATTGGTCTCTCAGCTGTACATTCACTGTATAATACTTGTGACTCCAATAGAATACTATTTTAACTAGGTAACAATGTGTTACATCTGTTTTTGCTGTGGAATATTACATTAACTGTGTAAAGGGTGTTGCATTTGTTTAATCTGCACTTGTATTTTTTAAAACAATCTTTTCTCATTTTACATACCAATCCCAGTTCCCTCTCCTTCCACTCCGTGCATCTCTCACCCATCCACCCCCATCCTCTCCTCAAAGAGGTAAAGGCTTCCTTCCCTTGTGGAGTCAACAAAGTCTGACACAGGACCAAGGCCCTCCCCCCTATAGCTAGGCTGAGCAAAGTATCTCTCCAAAGAGAATAGATTCCAAAAAGCCAGTTCAAGCAGTAGGGATAAATCCTGGTTCCACTGCCAGTGGTTCCATAAATTGTCCTAGCCACACAACTGTCACTCACATACAGAGGGCTTAGTTTGGTCCTATGCAGGTTCTCCCGCTATCAGTCTGGAGACAGTGAGCTCCCACGAGCTCAGGTCATCTGTTTCTGTGGGAATCCCTATCATGGTCTTGACCCCTTTGCTCATATTATCACTTCTCCCTCTCTTCAACTGGACTCTGGGAGCTCAGTACAGTGCTAGCTGTGGATCTCTGCCTCAGTTGCTGAATGAAGGTTCTATGGTGACAGTTAAGATAGTCATCAATCTGATTACAGGGGAAGGCCAGTTCAGTACATCTCCACTATTGCTTAGGGTTTTAACTGGGGTCATTCTTGTGGATTCCCAGGAATTTCTCTAGTGCCAGGTTTCTTGATAACCCCATAATGTTTTCCTCAATCAAGATATCTTTTTCCTTGTTCTCCTTCACTGTCCTTCCCCGATCTTAGCCATCTAATCTGCGTTGGTTTAATTATGTAAAGGTGCATTACTTTTCTTACGTTGCATTTGTTTAATTATTTAAAGATGTGTTACTGTTTCACTTTGCCTGCCTAAGGCACTTGATTGTTCTAATAAAATGCTGAATGGCCAATAAGTAAGCAGGAAAGGGATAATCAGGGCTGGCAGGCAGAGAAAATAAGTGGAAGGAGAAATCTAGGTTGAAGAGAGAAGAAGAGTGGTAGAATGAGGGAAAGAAAGAGGAAAAAATTCCCCAGGGCCAGCCAGGCAGCTGCCAGCCAGCAGATACAGAGTAGGAGATACAGAAAGAAAGGTAAAAAGCCCGGGACAGTAGATGAAGAAAAACAGATTAATGGAGTTAAAGAAAGCTAGTCAGAAACAAGCATAACTAAGACTAAGCATTCATAACTAATAATCTAAGTCACCATGTCATGATTTGTTAGCTGATTGGTGGTCCAAAAAGGAAAAAGCCTGCTACATTTGGTACCCAACGTGGCATAAACTATCATGAATAGTTTTATTATTAAATTCTATCAGTTAATATTCTTAGCAAAATGATCACATTAAATTTTTTCTTTCATTTAAGCTTGGAGGAATTATTGCAGAAGTTAATTTGGCTGAGCACTCTACAGTTATTACATTTTCAGATTACCATGATGGTGCGGCTACATTCCTACTAATAAATCATACCAAGAATGACCTTGTTCAGTACAAGCAGAGGTAAGGTGATTGTCACAATTCAGTAATTTATGATTAGCATATTTAGGTAAGAAAACAAAAATGTCAATTGAGTTTATGTTAAAGTAAATCCCTTTTTAAAACATTGTATTTAATTATATAGAAGTAGAACTAACTTTGTGTTTATAATTATTTTTAAATGAGTCAAAGACATGTGGAGAAACTAAAGCCAGTGCCATATAGATTGGTCATTTTGAAATCTGCTGAAGAATATATTGTGAGTCAGTCATGAGTCTCCAAATTTTGTCCTATTTTTCCTTCTCTGTTTTCTTTCTTCTTTCCTTTTTTTGTTTTGTTTTGTTTTTTCTTGTTTTGGTGGTTGACTTCTGAGACAGGCTCTCACTATGTATTGCAGGCTAACTTAGAACTTTAGTATAGAGTCTACACTGTTCTTAACCGCAAGAGAGTCCACCAGCCTTGACCTCCTATGTACCTACATTATGTGTGTAAACCACCCACTCAAGTTTCTCTGTCTCTCTGTCTCTGTCTCTGTCTCTCTCTCTTTCTGTCTGTGTGTCATACACACATACACACAGAGCACAAATTCTAATTGGTATTAATAATAAAAATCCAGAATCAAATATAGGGGTTAATGCTGAAGATCAGAGAAGCAGAGTCCAACAACTAGATAGTTCCTTTACCTCTACCAATGCTCAGACCCAAGGGGTTGATCCTATCTTCAGACTGCATCTCCAGACTCCATGTCTCCACCAAAACTCCAACTGCAGCTCTCTTCACAAACCTCAGGCTGCACTGAACTCCTGTCTCCTTCTACCTTATATTCTTCTCTCCACCGAACCATATCACTCCTGTCTCCACCTCTGTGGTGCTGGGATTAAAGGGATGGAATCCCAAGTGGGATCATCTTTGTATGAGCTCTGTTTCTCTTTTAGACAGATACAATCTCTGGTAGTGGCCTTGAACAAGTAGAGATCCCTCCGCCTCTCTTCCAAGTTCTGGGATTAAAGGTGTGTGCCACCACTCCCTGTCCTCTAGTGGCTTAGGTCTGCACTTTGATCTTCAGGCAAGCTTTATTTGTTAAGAAATAAACAAAATATCACTATACACACAAACACAACATAATATGAGAACCAGCCTCCTACAGCTCAGCATTTGAGGGGGAGCCAACAAGTCAACGGTACATCTCTCAACTTGACTTTTCTTTCTGAGGAAGTAAAACTTAATCATTTGGGGCCAATGAGGGGGTGCAAAACTTAACTCTCTAGGACTCACATAAAAGGGAAATACACACACACATCTCCAACATGTCAGTCTCACCTAGGGTGTTGATGAATGGTAAGACTTCAGCAGTTCAAAGAAAATGAAGAGGAGATGAAGAACAGGTGAACTACTGATAGACAGAAACACAAGGGATATTCTGAAGGCAAAGTTTAGTTTTCATTTTATTCTTACTGTTGCTTGTTGTGCTCTATTTGTTCTTCTACTCTGAAGTTTCCCTTCTGCCTCTCTTGATATTTTCCTTCTAACTTTCCTTTTATGTCTTTCATGGTGTTTTCTTTCCCTCCTGTATTTATATTTCCCCCCTTACAGTTTATATACCCCTTTAGAATATTTCAGACACTATAAAAATTTATCATGTGGTTACATTCTATGTTTCAAGTGAATGATTGCAATGAGTACAAGTTAAAAATAACAGCATGTTTTCCATATCCCTTACATGATTAAATATTTTACATATTACTGATGAAAAACAAGTTGCTCCAAGAACCCACAAACATTCATATCTAAGCAACTTGTTATAGATTATCATAGTGTAAGGAAGCAAGGTATTTTTCTCAGCCAGTTCTTTTGCATTTTGCATTTTGCGGTTACAAAGAAAGGACTAATCATTTTATTATGTATCTCAAAAGTAAAAAGAAATCTTAAAAGGATCCCAAATCTAAACTTTTATATATAAAAAAAATCAGCCCATTCATCAACTTTTTTTTTTTTTTTTTTTGAGAGAACGTTTCTCTGTAGCTTTGGTGCCTGTCCCAGAACTAGCTCTTGTAGAACAGGCTGGCCTCAAACTCACAGAGATCTACCTGCCTCTGCCTCCCGAGTGCTGGGATTAAAGGTGTGAACCACTACTGCCCGGCATATCAACAATTTTTATATCAAGAAACTGTGGGCAGAAATTAAGCATCATCCCTGATTGCCAACCCATCCTAACAAGAAAGGCATGTCAGCTAAAAACAATTGGGCTGCTTTGTTATTTCCTGACCTTAATGAGCCCCTTACTCAACTGTGTGCCTTTCTAAACTTTCGATTGTTTCCTTGGGTTTTTTACCTCAACACTATTAACAAAAACATCTTAAAACTTTGTTTTAACTATGATGTACACCCCAAAAGTTTGTGAATACATCTCTCAACATTAAAATTAAAATAACTTGAGCTAACTTAGCTTCTGGGACTCAATTGAGGTAGAGGTAAGAGTCAGTGGCTAGCTGTTTTGCTTTTCTGACCTTCAGGTTGAATTCCAGTTTCTGTTTCTGGGTTTTTATTAGTCGTGCTACATTATGTATAGCAATTACAGGATCACAAAGAGCTTCTTAGCAGTCAGGCCCATCTTACAGGGAAACACCTGGGGAAGGACCCAGAATGTTCAGGAAATAAAGACCTTAGTTTTGTAGTGTAAGAGGCACACCACCAAGAAAAGTGTTTAGAAAGCTAGTCTATTTTCTAGACTTAAAAAAAACCCACTTTTTTATTTAATCAACAATTAGAACAATACTTCTTAGGAAGTATGCATAAATTCACTAAAACTAACTAAACAAATGAAAACAAATGCAGCCAGGAGTCACTAAGTGGAAGAACATACATCTATAGAAACTTTAGTAACAATCCATGGAGCCGTATCTCCTGTCCTTTGTCATAATATTGTATCATATTTATTACCTAATAATTTGGAAAATAACTTCCTATTTGTGATTATGTAAAACTAGCATCATTTCTGATTAATCTTCACTCTTTTTTGTTATTGTTGTTTGATTAGTTTTGAATCTGGGTATTAAACTAAGGGTCTGCACTCCTTTCGATCTGCAGTACTTTTGTCTTTATGTGTATGTGGTTTTGCATGTCATTTGTGTGCAGTTGCCTTCGGGGCCAGGAAGGCTGTCTGGCCCTCTGGAATTAAAGTTACAGGTTGTTGTTAAGCCTCCTTAGTAATTGTTGGGAACTGAGCCTGAGTCCTATAGAAGAGCAGCACATACTTTTAACATCTGAGCCACTTCTCCAGCTCCTGTGTAGTACTTTTGAATATTTTTCTACAATTTAATGTAAAATAAAAAGTAATTTTAGATTCTTGAAACTCTTTATTTCCTCAGAAAAAATGTTTCCCTTGAAATATTCTTGTTTTCTCAGAGAATATATTTTTCATTGTAAGAGGTATAATGTTCTGAAAGGAAATACAGACTTACTCTTTTCATTGTGTAAGGGGAAAAAAATCTTTTCTAGTCTTAATTTAAAATTTTTACAAATCTCAGTTAATGAGATAAGAATGAAATATTAGGATTTTTATGTATTTGTCTATCATATTTTATTTAATTTACTACATTTTTTATTACTTAATGTCAGTTCTCTCAGTGAAATAGAAGATTCCCTTCCTCCTGGAAAAGCAGTATATTATACATGGGCTGATCCAGTGGGTTCTAGAAAGCTGAAGTGGAGTTGTGGGCAAAGTCATGGTGAAGTAACACATAAGGATGTAAGTATTGAGTTGGTCATTATGGAGTTTTCAGCTGCCTTTTTATATTTTATGCAGGTCTTATTTTACCCCTAGTGGATTTTAAGGACCGTTTTTTGCTATTTTGTAAAAGTTAGCAAAGATTTTAAAAAGCATTATTGAAGTTGTTTTTAACTTTTGCAAATTTTATTTAGGTTTGCCTTTTTCAAACTCCAACCAGAAGCTAACAGAAGTGGAAGTTTTTTGTTTGTTTGTTTGTTTGTTTTGCCCGCCATTTCTCTAAAGGAATATGCAAGGCCTTAGCAAAAGCTGACATTTAGAAGAAACAAGAGAGTGTAATCTTTCCTTGTGGTCATTGTGCAGAAGTAGTTCTGTCACACTTGATCTTTTTCAAAACCACCAAGAACTGCAAGTCTGATTTTTATCTATATCATCATTTGTTTTTACTGTTAGCGAAGTTGATGTGCTTGAAAAAGTCTTTCAGCATTCCCCTCTCAAGTGTCTTTGCCCCATACTGACAGGTCACCTCACTAGAGTTCAGCTCTGTAAGGTGCCTAAACTAAAAGGAGTTCATTTCTGTGGCAAGCTGTAGAAACCAATGACGATCATTTCAGGGTCTGAGATCACCAGTTTTACCATTCTTAACGACTCACCATTTTCCAGCCCTCAACAAACATTTTTATTTTGCATGCAGTATTTATAAAGGAAATTCCTAAGTGACCCTGTAGAAAATCAGTGCTTTTTTATTTATGATTTTTATTTGTCTTATATTTTGGAACAAGGGCTCCCACTGTACCTAGGTTAGCTTAACTCATGGCAATCCTTTTGCCTCAACATTTCAAGTCCTGTAAACTGAAAATGTGAGTTATTGCATCAGATGCATCAATGCTCTATAAGGCTTGCAACTTTTTCTTACTCTGCTTTGTAAGGAAATGTGAATTTGAGGCTTAAACAACCTTTGATATGTACTGTATTTTCCACAGAGTTAAAATGAAGTAGAAAAAATATTACTTTGTGTTGTTGGTTTAGCTTATAGTATTTTAAATTTGATTTTAATATGATCTAAAAGTACTTAACTGGTTTTACTTCATGATTAACAATATCATTATAATGTAGTAGGTGACATCAGGTTATTTTAGTGAGGAAATCTTCCAGGTATTGTACAATTATTCGTTCTTTGGATTGCTGTGAATTGTCTGAAATAGCTCATATGAGTGATAACTCTAAGTGATATGCAAATGTTCATTTAGTTTGCTGCCTCAGCTTTAGGAAGTAAGGCTATTTGTATTCTCATCATATAAATGTCAAGTGTAGACTTAATGTTTGTTGGGTACAAACTGATTCCGTTTTTCATTGTTTTCTTTTAGGATATGATGACCCCTATAAGTGTGGGGAAAAAAACCATTTATTTAGTGTCATTCTTTGAAGGTTTGCAGCGCATTATTCTATTCACTGAAGACCCAAAAGTGTTTAAAGTAACATATGAAAGTGAAAAAGCAGAGTTAGCAGAGCAAGAAATCGTATTGGCTTTACAAGATGTTGGAATTTCACTTGTCAATAATTATACAAAACAAGAAGTAGCCTATATAGGCATTACAAGGTTAGATGCTTTAATATTAGAAATAATATTTGAAAGATAAAACTCAGAATCTGTTCCTAAAATGGCCTCTCTGGCTTCTGTTACCTCTACTCCTACTGTGTTCCTACTATGCTAGTGGTCTCTTCGTTCTTCTCCATGCACCACAGTGTCTATTGCTCTAGGGTCCTTGTAAAAGCTGCTCACGTATCTGAAATGTTTTTACCCTTTTTGCATCCCTATAGGTTGTGGAAGTTTCACAATCTCAATGAGGCCCTGCTGGCCATTCCATTTTAATTTAGTTCTGGTATTTAAGACTGAAGTTCTGTCTTAGACTATATTTTCTTATTTAAAAGTATTTTCCCCTCCTATATAGTCAAATTGATTTATTCCTGTTTACAATTATCTGTAACTCCCTAGTGAAACTGAAGAATGACAGGGATGCTCAGTAGTATTTTTCTTCTACTTAGAAAATTGCCTGAATAAAAACTAAATAAGTATTAGTTGAGTAAATTTAGGTTTTTAAATTGGAAATGTGCTTACTTATAACTGAGGCTGTTGTGAAACGTGGATGGAAGGTCTGTAGTTCATGTAATTAAACACTAGTGTAATTGTTATAAATTAATACTGTGATATCTGCTTTCATATGTAAGTTCTGATGTGGTTTGGGAGACAAAACCAAAGAAAAAAGCAAGGTGGAGGCCAATGAGTATAAAACACACCGAGAAGCTGGAGAAGGAGTTCAAGGAATACACAGAATCTTCACCTTTGGAAGACAAGGTTATTGAGTTGGACAATAACATTCCGGTAAATTTAAAAAGTGCTCATGTGAACTTTTAATTTTACATTTTTGTTTGAAATCTTTCTGAATTTTAAGGAGAAATTGACTTCTTACAAAACATATAGAATGTAGTTAGCACTAATGTAGACTTCATCTGGCCTGCTTTTATATTAAGAAATTGAACATTCTTAAGATACCAGTTACTAATAATTCTTTAAAGTAGCAAGAAGCAAAATCTTTTTTAAGATTTGCATTATTTTCTTAAAGTCAGTTTTAGTAATTACATATAAAAAGTAATGCAGCCAAGCTATAATCTTTGTATAAATATTACATTTTATGGATATGAACATAAAATTTTGAATCTTAAATCTGTACTTTAAAAACTTTTTTTTTATTTTTGGATTGTTGCGGTTTGGTTAGTTTTGCCTTGGCTGGCTTAGAACTCATTGTGTATATTAAGTTATCCTTAAGGGTGGCAATCTTCTTGTGTATGCCTCCAGAGTACTGTGATTACACGCACTAGCATATTCAGCTTTATCTTTTTAAGTTAGCATACAAAATAATGGGTTTCAGTGTGAATGTGTGTGTATATATACATATATATATGTATATATAATATATATCATTATATTTTGCTCCTACTCATTTTCCTGACCTCACGACCCTTCTATGTAGACTTTACTTTTTAAATTACTGTATCCTGAAGTTATTTTCATATAAATTGATGATTTTAATCAATGGTCAAAAAGAAACAGCTCACTGTTGGGGGGATAATTTTTTTTTCAGGTTCGCTTAACACCTAGTGGCAATGACATGAAAATTCTGCAACCACATGTGATAGCTGTACGGAGAAATTACCTCCCAGCACTAAAAGTAGAATATAACACATCTGCACACCAGTCATCATTCAGAATTCAGATTTATAGAATACAGGTGAGTTTGGAAAGGAAGGCAAAACAATAAAAAATCAGATTTGTTCCCCTGGTCTATTTTATCTACTACAAAGCCAAAGAAGGGAAGATAAAAGCCAGAAAGTAGAAGTACACTGAGAAACTGGAAAAGAAGCCGGAATTACAGGCAGGCAGTAATCCTGGCTCTTGATAAGATGAACTTGGGATAACCATGAGTTCCAGACCAGCCTGGGCTCCAGAATGAGACTCTGTGTCTAAGACTGAAAGAAGTCATGCAGCAGGGAGGAATAGTTTGAGAGAAAGAGAGAAGGAAAGTAGAAAAATGATAAAGAGGAAGTGAAAGGAGGGCGGGGATGAAGTTGGAGACGTGAAGGGATGTACTGAGCTTCACCTTGTATCAGCTGTGTTGAAGTTTGAATCTAGTTCTGAAATTCTAGTATCCAGGTCAACTTGTGTATGTGACATGATGTATACTGATTCATATTTTATCTTCTTAGATCCAAAACCAGATTCATGGTGCTATTTTTCCTTTCGTGTTTTATCCTATTAAACCTCCAAAGTCTGTCACCATGGACTCAGGTTTGTGTTTATTTTTAGAAATAAGTATAAATAGTTGTGTGGCTAGGTTTTTGTTTTATTTTGTTTGGCGATTTTGGGGCTGGAGTGGGAGGGATATCTTAAATTTAGTTTTTCTAGATTAGATAATAAAGCTGCTTACTGAAGGACTAGGAGTTAATCATTCGAACATTATGTGAATGCTGAGGGAAAGGTTACTTAGAAAAGTATGTGTTGGAGATTTAGAAATAGGAAGTTTAAACCATATTGCTGATATGTAAACTACTTAATAACCTATAATATTTGAACTGAATAAAAAAGGAGAAAATTTATATTTATATTTTTAAGATTTTATTGTTTATGTGTGTGCATGAAAGTGTATATGTACACTGTGTGCATGCCTGGTGCCTAAAGAGGTCATATCCCCTGAAATTTGAGTAACAGATTTTATGCTGCCCAGTGTGGGTACAGTGCTCTTAACCCCTTAGCCATCTCTCTAACCCCAAGAATCAGCATTTTTCTGAATAGTTCTATGTTCTCCAAATGAGAATAACTGATACTTTCTTCAACCTTTCTCTCCTCTTCTGCATTTCTTCTCTCTTCCTTGTTTGTGCCTCTTTACCATATTTTCTTTTTACTCCTACCACCTTTCACTCCGCCTCTCTTTTCCCCCTTTTCTATTCTCACCACAGACCGCATATCATGAACTTCACACTTTTTAGTGGCTTTTTTCATAATTTCTTGCAACTCTTTTAATTACACATATACTAATCCCCTTAGAAATGTTAACCCTGTAAGTCTCTAGAATATGTTTTCACAATTTGCTGATAATTTTAATCCATTCTTCTAATTTAAAGTCATTAATTTTTGTAATTAGTTATCCTTAAAGTGACTGTAAATAACTAAAATGGTAATTCTGGGATCTGAAATTAAGGCTGAATGACCCTGTAGATGTCATTAATTTTAATTAATGCTGCTATTTACTACATGATTGATTTTCCATTGACATGTATATTAAATTGAATGAAAATGCCCATCCTTGACTTAAAATGTGATGTGCATAATCATATTTTTAACCTTCACAGCACCAAAGCCCTTTACAGATGTTAGCATTGTCATGAGATCTGCAGGACATTCCCAGATATCACGCATTAAGTAAGTGTTTCATATATTTCTTGTGTGTTTATTTTTTGTCTGAACATTTAAATAGTTTTGTTCTTATTAAAATTAAATTTCAGGTGAGTCAAATACTTAAGTATAAGATAATAAATTTTAAAGGTTAAAAAAATCTATTTGAGCATTTGATAATCTTAACAGAGAAGATTTTGGTATAATATACCTAAATGTTAACAATAGCTGTTTCCGGATCTCAGCTTCTTTAGTATATGCATTTTTTTATGTTTTAAATTATTTATGATGACCATACATTGTTTTGGAAACAGCAACAAAAGTAATATTTCCATCTTTACTCACAACTTACTCATTCCAAGAAGCAGATTATGGACCACAGCATCCATCTGTGTGATATTCCCCTCTTCATTTCTTCCTCTTTATCACTGAGATAAACTGTACTAATTCCCTTGCTTTAAAAAATGCAGTATTAGGACCTCCCAGGAACTAGGCCTGAGACAGGACCTCTGCCAGTCTGGGCATGAGTGAACCTGGGTACTCCGAGGGAATAGGCAGGAACCTAGAATCAGCGGGCCAGGCATGAGTCTGGGACCTTAGAGAGAGTAGGCCTGAGCCAGGACCTCTGTGTTTTCAGGATTGGTCTGGGACATCAAAGGGAATAGGCAGAAACCTAGAACCTCTGCAGGTCCAAGCGTGAGTCTGGAACCTCTGAGGAAGTAAGCAGGTCCTCTGTGGGTCCAGGCGCACCCAAGCTTGGGACCTCTAAGGCAGTAGACTGGAAACAGAAACCTTTCCAGGTCCATCTCCAACCCAGGGACTTCTGCTGGAGGGAATCTAGACCAGGATCCACAGATAAAGGTCAAAGTCAGTAGCCCAGGCCAAAGTTGCCCTGAGGCAAGGAACTCCACCTTGGGCAACAAATTCCTCAGGAGTGGGACAGAATGAGCCACCTAAGACAGAGAGGGCCTGAGGAAACAAGCTCCACTGGGAGCAGAAGCCAGGACCAAATCGAGTCCTGGGAGCCAACCCAGTCCCAGAACACTGGCAGATCAGGATTGAGCCAGCGACCAGATCCAGAGTCAACAATCTCCACCAGAACAGGTCCAACTCCAAGCCAGGGACTTCTGCAGGAGGTGATCCAGATCAGGATTTACAAAATCAGATCAAAGCCACCAACCTAGGCCAAAGAAGGCCTGAGACAGCAAACTCCAAGGGAGCAGAGCAAAGCACAGGAGCACTGAGCTATCTCCAAAAACAGGAGTAACCAAGGGGTAACTAGAACTGTGACATTGACTGTACCACGAGGAACAACTATCTAGCTTTGGATTCACTGGCACCTAGAAGATGATTCAACAGAATCTCAGACAGCCGCACCCAAACCCATTAGAGGAAAAGATGAGTAGAAAAGGTAAGATCACTCGCTACACCACAAAGAGCAACACAATACCAGTAAAACCTAAAGACCCTACAACAGCAAGACCTGAAAAACCAAATATAGATGAACCAGATGAAAAAGACCTAAAAAATAACTTCAAGAGAATGTTTGAAATTCTTAAAGTTGAAATGAGAAATTCCCTTAAAGAATTGAGGAAAAGACAAACAAAAACTTGGGAGACATCAGCAAATCCCTTAAAGAAAACCAAGAAAAAGAAATCAAACATATAAAAGAACTATCCAGGACTTGAAAACTGAAATAGAAACAATAAAGAAAACACAAGCTGAAGGAATTATAGAAACATAAATCATGAGAAAAAGATCAGGAACCACAAACGCAAGCATGAACAGCACAATACAAGAAATGGAAGAGAGAGCAGGGCGGTGGTGGCGCACGCCTTTAATCTCAGCACTCCGGAGGTAGAGGCAGGTGGATCTCTGTGAGTTCGAGACCAGCCTGGTCTACAAGAGCTAGTTCCAGGACAGGCTCCAAAGCCACAGAGAAACCCTGTCTCGAAAACCCAAAAGAAAAAAGAAATGGAAGAGAGAATCTCAAGCGCTGAAGATACAATAGAAGAAATAGACTCATCAGTTAAAGAAAACTTAAATCTAACAAAAACTTAACCCAAAATTCCATGAAATATGGGACACCATGAAAAGGCCAAATCTTAGAATAATAGGTATAGAAGAAGGAGAAGTTCAACTCCAAGGCACAGAAAATTTATTTAACAAAATCATAGAAAAAACTTTCCCTACCTAAAGAAAGATATGCCTATGAAGATACAAGAAGCTTATAAAACACCAAATAGACTGGACCCCCAAAGAAGTCCTCTCGTCACATAATAATCAAAACACTAAACATATAGAGTAAAGAAAGAATATTAAGAGCTGCAAAGGAAAAAGGCCAAGTAACATACAAAGGTAGACCTATCAGAATTACACCTGACTTCTCATTGGAGACAATGAAAGCCAGAAGAACATAGTCAAGTATTATGCATTATGCAGCCCAGACTACTGTACCTAGGAAAACTGTCGATCACCATAGAAGGACAAAATAAGATATTCCATGACAATTCAAGATTTCACCAATACCTAGCCATAAACCCAGCCCTAAACAAAATACAAGAAGGAAAACTCCAACCCAAGGAAGATGACTACACCAACAAAAACACAATTGATGATCTCATAACAGCAAGTCCCGAAGAAGAAAAAAACACACCAAGTAACATCACCAATGATGAAAACTAAATTAACAGGAGTTAGCAATCACTGGTCATTAATATCCCTTAATGTAAATGGACTCAACTCACCTATAAAAAGGCACAGGCTAACAGATTAGATAACAGAATCCATTCTTCTTCTGCATACAAGAAATACATCTCAACCTTAAAGACAGACATTGTCTCAGAGTAAAGGGTTTGGAAAAAATATACCAATCAAATGGATCTAAGAAACAAGTGGGTGTAGCTATCTTTAATATCTAACAAAATAGATTTCAAGCTAAAATCAGTCAAAATAGACGAAGGTCATTTCATACTAGTTACAGGAAAAATCCATCAGGAGGAAATTTCAATACTGAACATCTATGCCCCAAATAAAGGGCACCCTCATATGTCAAAGAAACATGTCTAAAGCTTAAATCATACATTAAACCCCACACACTAATAGTGGGAGACTTAAACACTCCTCTCTCACCACTGGACAGGTCAATCAGACAAAAAATGAACAGAAATAAGAGAACTAACTGATGTTATGACTCAGATGGACTTAACAGACATCTGTAGAATATTCCATCCAAACAGAAAATAATATACCTTCTTATCAGCACCTCATGGAACCTTCTCAAAAATTGGCCACATAGTTGGTAACAAAACAAACCTCAACAAATACAAAAAAAATTGGAATAACCCAGTGTAACTTCTCACCATTGTTTAAAACTAGAAATCAACAGCAATACTAATTCCAGAAAACCCACAGACACATAGAAATTAAACAATGCTCACCTGAATCATCAGTGGGTCAAGGAAGAGATAAAGGGGGAAATTAAAGATTACCTAAAACTCAATGTAAATGACCACACAACATACCCAAATTTATGGGACACAATAAAAGTAGTGTTAAGAGGCAAGCTCATAGCACTAAACACCTACATAAAGAAACTGGAAAAATCCCACACTAGTGAATTAACAGAACATTTGAAAACTTTAGAACAAAAAGAAGCAAACTCACACGAGAGAACTAGACTGCAGGAAATAATCAAATTAAGAGCTGAAATCAACAAAATAGAAACAAAAGAATACAAAGAATCAATGAGACAAAGAGTTGGTTCTTTGAGAAAATCAACAGAATAGACAAACTTTTATCCAAACTAGCCAAAAGGCAGAAAAAGAATATCCAAATTAACAAAATCAGAAATGAAAAGGAGTGCATAACAACAGACACGGAGGAAATACAGAGGATCATTAAGTCATATTTTGAAAACCTGTACTCCACAAAATTGGAAAACTTAAAGGAAATGGACAACTTTCTGAATAAATATCACTTACTAAAATTAAATCAAGACCAGATAAGTAAATTAAACAGACCTATAACTGCTGAAGAAAGAGAAACAGTCATTAAAAGTCTCCCAACCAAAAAAAAAAAAGGCCCAGGACCAGATGGTTTCAGTTCCGAATTCTACAAGACTTTCAAAGAATAACTAATACCAATACTCCTCAAATTATTCTACATACTAGAAACAGAAGGAACATTGCCAAACTCTTTTTATGAGGCTACAATTACCCTGATACCCAAAACACAGAAAGACATTACTAAGAGAATTACAGACCAGTCTCACTTATGAACATTGATGCAAAAATACTAAATAAAATACTGGCAAATTGAATCCAAGAACACATCAGAACTATCATCCACCATAATCAAGTAGGCTTCCTCCCACAGATACAGGAATGGTTCAACATACGAAAATCTGTCAACGTAATCCACCATATAAACAAGCTAAAAAATGAAAACCACATGATCATCTCATTAGATGCCAAAAAATCTCTTAACAAAATATAACATCCCTTCATGATAAAGGTCTTAGAGAGAGCAGGGATACAAGAAACATACCTAAACATAATTAAGGTAACATACAGCAAGCCAGCAGCCAACATCAAACTAAATGGAGAGAAACTCAAAGCAATCTCACTGAAATAAGGAACAAGACAAGGCTGTCCACTCTCTCCATGTCTATTGAATATAGTTCTTGAGGTTCTAGCTAGAGCACTAAGACAACAAAAGGAGATCAAGGGGATACAAATTAGAAAAGAAGTCAAACTCTGACTGTTTGCTGATGATATGATAGTTTACATAAGTGATCCCAAAAATTCGACGAAGGAATTCTACAACTCATAAACACTTTCAACAATGTAACGGGACACAGGATTAATTTTAAAAAATCAGTAGCCCTCTTGTACACAGATGATAAAAGGGCTGGGGAAGAAATCAAGAGAATCAACACCCTTCACAATAGCCACAAATAGCATAAAATATCTCAGAGTAACTCTAACCAAACAAGTGGAAGACTTGTATGACAAGAACTTTAAGTCTTAGAAGAAAGAAATTGAAGAAGACACCAGAAAGTGGAAAGATATTCCATGCTCTTGGGTAGGCAGAATTAATATAGTAAAAATGGCAATCTTACCAAAAGCAATCTACAGATTCAACGCAATGCCCATCAAAATCCCAACAAAACTCTTCAAAGAACTTGAAAGAACGGTACTCAACTTCATATGGAAAAGCAAAAAACCAAGGCTAGCCAAAACAATCCTGTACAATAAAAGAACTTCTGGAGGCATCAAAATCCCTGACTTCAAACTCTACTACAGAGCTACAGTACTGAAGATAGCCTGGTCATCAAAGAAACACATAATCCAATAAAAAAATGGAGTACAGACCTAAACAGAGAACTCTCAACTGAGGAATCTAAAATGGCTGAAAGACACTTAAAGAAATGTTCAACATTATTAGTCATCAGAGAAATGCAAATTAAAACAACTCTGAGATTCCATCTTATACCTGTAAGAATGGCCAAGATCAAAAACACTGATCACAACTTATGCTGGAGAGGTTTGGGGGAAAAGGGAACACTTCTGCATTGCTGGTGGGAATGCAAGCTGGTACAACCTCTTTGAATGTCAGTGTGGCAATTTCTCAGAAAATTAGGAAACAACCTTCCTCAAGACCCAGTAATACCACCTTTGGGTATATATCCAAAGGATGCTCAATCGTGCCACAAGGACATGTGATCAACTATGTTCATAGCAGCTTTGTTTGTCATAGCCCACAACTTGGAAACAACCTAAATGCCCCTCAACTGAAGAATGGATAAGGAAAATGTGGTACATTTACACAATGGAGTACTACACAGCAGAAAAATAAACAGCATCTTTAATTTTGCAGTAAAATGGATGGAGCTAGAAAACATTATTTTCAGTGAGGTAACCCAGACACAGAAAGACAGTTACTACATGTACTCACTCATAGGTGGTTTTTAAACATAAAGCAAAAGAAAGCCAGCCTACAAACCGCAATCCCAGAGAACTTAGACAACAATGAGGACACTAAGAGAGGCTTATATAGATCTAATCTACATGGGAAGCAGATAGTAGAAAAAGATAAGATTTCCTGAGTAAATTGGAGCATGGGGAACTTGGGGGAGGATTGAAGGGGGAAGAAAGAGGCAGGGAGGGAAGCAGAGAAAAATGTAGAGCTCAATAAATACTAATAAAAAAATTAAAATAAATGCAGTATTATGGATCAGTATTTTTTTTTGTTTGTTTTTTTGTTTTTCGAGACAGGGTTTCCCTGTAGTTTCTAGCGCCTGTTCTGGAACTAGCTCTTGTAGACCAAGCTGGCCTCGAACTCAGAAATCCGCCTGCCTCTGCCTCCCGAGTGCTGGGATTAAAGGCGTGCGCCACCACCGCCCGGCAAGGATCAGTATTATGAAGAAGTCTTAGTGTATAAAGACACTATCACAACCTAGTAAAGCCTGAGTTTTATCCCTAGAACCTTCATAATGGTGGAAGGAGAGAACTGTCTATACAATGTAATGTGTACACATGGCCCACACACATGCACACTGATAATAGATCAAATTTAAAAATAAATATATTTTGACTGTATATGCATGGTTAAATTGCTTTTATTTTTATTTTCTACTTTTCTTTAAAATTTATGCCTTTATTTTTATGAGTATGAACATCTTGCCTGCATATATGTCTGCACACCTTTTTATATGTCAGGTGGTTGCTGCAGTAGTAGAGGGAATGGGATTCCATGAGACTAGAGTTACAGGCAGTTATGAGCATTCAGTGGGTGGTGGGAATCAAACCCGAATCCTCTGGAAGAGCAGTGAATGAGGTCATCTCTCTAGCTAGCTGCATTGATGCCCAATTTTCTCAAAATATTTAAAACTGTAAAAGACTTATAGGACTTGCTTTTTTAATTAAAATTTTTATTTAGATGAAATGATTTGTCTCATATAGTTTGTTTATTCATTATTGTTGTTATGTAATGGTCTATTCCATGACCTTTTGTTACAAGTCAATTTCTTTTCTGTGGCCACTTTCATGTCTTAAGTTTCATGATGTTAAAGTATAGCATGGTTCATTGCATTCTTTAGTCCCAGGTTTCAAAGTTTTAATTTATTTCGTCTAATTTCTTAATTTATTTACTTGAAAAAAATTGAATGCTTCTAACATTTTAATATAGGTATTTCAAAGTGTTGATTCAAGAAATGGATCTCAGATTGGATCTTGGGTTTGTGTATGCCATAGCAGACCTTGTCACAAAAGCTGAGGTGACTGAGAACACAGAGGTAAGACTTAAAGTGACAGCATCTGACAGGAAAGGATATGAAAAGAGAAAGTCTAAGAAAATATTACCAAACTTTGTAGGTAAAGTTGTAGTTATTACCTGATCAAATTCAAGAGTCTCTCAGCACATCTTAAATGTTTGTATAGTACATAAATGTGAATGTGTTTTTTCCCTGTAGCATTTGGATGCACGGAATCATACCATGTGCTGCTGGTTCATAATTATTTTTTATTTATGAGAATTTCATACATGTATACAATGAAATATCATATTAATCCCCATTTCTCCTCCAGCTCCCTTCAATCTCTATCACCTGGCATGTTTTTAGAGCTTCTCTGTGTTGTACCATGTATCAACATGTCATTCCAACTAACAATCCTTTACCTGGGTTTGTTGTACTGCACCTGTTTGTTGCTCACTTGTATCTGGATTACTTTTACATTTTTTCTAGAACGATGATGTTCTTTATGGACATAATTTTCTGTCAACTTAGACTATTCTAGGAGTAGAATTGTTAAGTAACGTAGTAATTGTGTTTAATCAAATTTAATCTTTTAAAAAATTCGCTGATAATTTCATGTGTTCAATTATTTTAAAATTTTAGTTTCTAAAGTGACTCTGCCATTCTTCCATCTTACCATCTTTAGTTTCAGAATGTGAGAACTCTGATTTTTCAACCTTACCTACAACAATTACTGTTTGTGGTTTTTGTTCTGGCTATCTTAGTGGGTAGAAACTGGCTCCTCACTGGGGCTTGTATGTCTGATATTGATGCTAGTTTTTTTAAACATTTATTTACTTGTGGGCTGTTCACTGACCTCCACATGCATGTTATGGCACACTCCTACCTCTCCACAATGAGTGCCAAAATAGGTTTGGCAGTGTCTTTACCCACTGAGCCAACCTAGCCTCCTGCAGAGAATCTCTTGATGTGCTAGCGATGTGTGTATCTTCAGTGGAGAGTGTCTGCTCAGGCTCTCCAGGTTATATAATGGGCTGTCTTCTTCCTGTTCAATTTCCGGAGTTCTTTGTGCATCCTAATTGGTCTTTGACAAGCCATATGATTTTTCAAACATTTTCTAATGAATTAAAAAATGAGTTTTTTGAAGCACAGAAGTTTTTAATGTTAAGAAAGTACAAAATAATTTTTATTATTCATGCTTTTAATATGTTTTTTAAATATAATTTGTTAAATCCTGTGTCATAACTATTTTACCATGTAGCTAAGTCTTTAAAGCCTAAATTCTTACAGCTACGTTTTGATCCATTTGTCTTATTTCTATGTATGTGTGACATAAAGACCCCAGTTCTGGAAGTAACTGATAGATGCCTCAGCAGCATGTTTTGAAACACTGCTTGTTCCACTATTGCATAGTTGGATTCATTTTGCAAAAAAAAAATAATTTTATTTCTGAAATCTGTATGTCTGTCATTTTGCCAGCCTTAATTGTTCTCATTGTCAGTGAGTTCCATAATTGGGATATGATCCAGTACTTTGTTGCTCTTTTTGAAGATTATTTAGGCTAACTTGAGCCCTTGCAGTTCCATATGAATTTTAAAATCAGCTTGTCAAGTTCTTGAAACAATTCATTGTCATTTTCAGAGTATAGATATTGCACTGTAAATGTATTCTTAGGTATTTATTTTTGCTGGGCTATTATGCATAAAGTTGTTTATATTATATAATTTCAGCGTGGGGTTATAATGCTGGTACATATAGAAATACAACTGCTCTTCATATGTAGCTCTTGTCATTTACAACTTACTGAGTTAGTTTGTTGCCTCTATTATGTATCTTTTGGCTTTCCTATTTAATACCAGATCATCTAAGAAAAGTAGTACTATTTCTTTGGTTTTGGTGCATGTGCTTTTGCTTTTTTCATCCCTGTTTGCCTTCCTTGAAGCTAGTGAGATGTTCAACAGCCATGAGAAATATGCATTGGTGGATTGTTTCTGATCATAGAGTAAGATTTTCAGTGTTCGGTTACCCTGAGTTCTTCCTAGTTTTTGACGGTGTATTTAATACTTACATTTATTTGATATTGTTCATATACATCATGCAGACAAATTTGGTTTCCCAGTATTTGGCTAAAGACTTTTATGCTCATATTCTTAAAATATAGTAGTCTAAGGTGTTGTTGTGTCTTTTTTATTTTGGTTTTTGTGTTGGAATAGTAATGGCTTTATAGTATGGATTAAGAAATGTCTCTTCTTCCTCTCCTTTTTGGAGGCATTTGTGAAACTCTGATCCTCTTGAAATGTTTGCTAGAATTCAGTGGTGGTGCAGCTGTACTAGCATTTCCCTTCCAGGTAGTTTTAGGGTCACACCTTACTTCCTAGAGATCATTTTGAATGGTCAGTTTCTTCACTTCACTGTGATTTTTAGGAATCTGTCTTTCATCTGAGTTTTCTAATTTATTGGCAGAAAATTATTGATGGTATTTCTTTATAAGCCATTTATTTTGGTAAATCCTGAAATAAAGTTCCCTCTACAGTTCTTTCAAAAATCAGTTTTTCATTTTAATTGTTCTATTGTTTTACTACTGTCTGTGTTGCTTTAATTATTCCTAATTCATAACCCCTTCCTCCTTGCTTTTGTGTTTGTTCTTTTTAATTTTCTAAGGTAGGAGATTAGGCTATTGCCTTGAGATCTGTTCACTTCCCTTTTTAGTTAAATAGTGGTGTGTGCACATGTGTTTGCTTTTACAGATGTGAGAGTGTATGTGTGCACATATGTGTGAGTGCCAGAGTTTGACATTTTTCAAGTGAAAGTGGAGTTCACTCCTTTGCTTTGATTGACTGACCAACAAGCCCCAGGAATCTCCCTCCCCTGCGGTGAGATTCCAAGCACACTCTATTGTACTTGGCTTTTTACCTCAGTTCTGTGAGAATCAAACTCAGCTCCTCACTTGTACAGCAGTCTCTTTTCAATATAAGTATATGTAATACATTACTTAGTTGAATCATGTAAAAAAAGTAATGAAAAATATGCGTTATGTTATCTTTCTAAATATATAGACATATGGGGGGGGTGAACAGACAATTGATTGCTTATACATAGAGGAAAAAAAACTTTAAGTTGTTTTGCCTTCCTCCTCTCCTTTCTCCCTCCTGTTCCTGTTCTTCCTTTAAACCTCTTTCTCCTCATAATTCCTCTTCTCTTTTCACATATAGTTATTTATATATATAATTATATATACTTACAAATTGTAATTATAGTTATAGTTATATTAAATCTTGATTCTGTATATGAGAAATAACAATACTTGCCTTTCTGAGTGTGGCTTATTTTATGCTTACTTTTTCACTGTGATTTTTGCTCTTTTGTTCTAATTCAAATTAAAGTATGAAGTCATGTGATGGCTAATTTGTCTGCTTGACACTCTAAAATCACCTGTGAAAAAGACGCTCCATTGAGAAATTGTCTAATTAGGTTGGCCTATGCTGTCTGGGTTTCGAGGGCTATCTTGATAGCAGGAACTGATGGGAAGAGGCCCAGCCAAATTGTGGGAGGCACCATTCCCAGCTTTGGGTTCTGGATTGTGTAGGGGAGGAAAAAGTAAAGTAAGTAGCACGCCCACTCTCTGTGCCATCACTCTCTGCCTGCCTGTGGATGTGGCTACCCCACAGTGATGCACTGTAACCTAGAATTGTAAGCTGATCATCCTTTACTCCCTTAAAATTACTTGTGTTGACGTATTTCATAGGAACCAGAAACAAAACTAAGGTGGTTACTTGCTTTGAGTTTCAGAAACGTTCAGTACTACGTTTTTGTAGTGAGTAGGTTAGCTAGCCATGGATCTCAGACTTGATCTTGGAATATTCTTTATGGCTTCTTCACTTCCAAAAGTAGTGTTGCTGTCCTTGGATGCCTAGTCAGTGGGCATACAACACTCTGAGTACTGTCCCTTCCTGACTTTTACAAATCAGTACTTACCTTCTGTACAATCAGCTTTCTGCTTTTAAGATTTTTCTCTGGTATTTTCCAACATTACTATTATTATTAATATTATTATTACATCTGTTGTACTTGGACTGAATTCAGACATTTCCTGGATATGTATTTTATTTTTCAGTAACTTAGGGAGAGTTTTAGGCAATATTAGAAATATTGGTTTTATTTTTGTCTGTCTCTGCTTCTTGATACAGGTATAATTACCTATGTGAATATGTTTAATGGTATCCAGCATAATTTAGAATCTGTTCAGTTTTTACTTTTTTTAACTACATAATTTCTGTAACTTCAAGTTCTTGGGACTTTTTTCAGGACACAGAAGTGACATAGGTCTGTGCATATTTGGAAAGGAAGTGTTAATGATTACCAAAAATAAAACCACTGCTACCTCATGCAAAATTGTTTAGTGCCTTCTCCTTTTTACATTTATATTACTGGCCTCAAAACTGCTGCAAGACAGATACTAAAGTCAGACTGTTATAGAACTGTGTTTAAAAAAGTAAATAAACACAAAAAGATATGTTGCTGGAATGTATTGGTGCTCTCTTAAAATAGGAACTGTAGTCACATGATGAAAAACTGGGTACCATTTAATAGAAACTTAAAAGATCCATGTATCATGTGGTTTGTGGCAGACTTTCTAGCAGGAACAATACATGTTACTTCTGATACAGTAACTTCCAGTTGGGGTAATGTTGACTCTGAGTGTTAGGAGTTATTTTTAACCTGTGAGGTATTGAATTTAAATATCTTCCATAAGCAGGTCCTTTTGGTGTTTATATTTCTTGTATAGGTTGAATATTTTCATAAGGATGTAGAAACCTTTGAACAAGAGTATGAAACAGTTTCTTCAGTAGATCAATCTCAAATCAATCTCTTTGAGTATTTCCATATATCTCCTATCAAGGTAAGGAAATAAACATTTTTTGTTTTTTAAACTAAATAGTTAGGAATTGATTTGATGTTTGAGGGAATTAGCACTTAAATTATCTCCTATAACAACATAGTAGTTGTATAGTTTTACAGTTACAGATATAAATAACAGAGGAATTGATTCTTTACATTTTTAAAAATGTATATTTTATTATTTAGAAATAATATTGAAATTATATATAACCTATGTCTATATCTTGACCTTTTGTTATTTAACTTTATTTTTTTAGTAAATTGTGATAATTTTTAAAGTTTCATATATGATGGTTGTTTTACTTATTCGTTAATTATTAAGTGGACTTCAGAATCAGAGGGTCAGTATCTTCTAACTCCAACCTGTGTACACATGCATACATGCACACTACAACACAAAAAGAGTTGAGCACAGAATATAATTATAAGTTTTAATTATTTTAGTTATTGTGTGTGAGTGTTTGGTGTGTGTGCACACAATGTGTATATGTGGGTATAGGCCTGTCTTTGTCACAGTGGATAGGAGGTTAGAAGATAACCCTTCCACCATAGGTTCTTGGTTTGAACTCAATTTGACAGACTTACCTTGCAAGTAATTTTACCCGCTGAGCTATCTTGCCAGCCCAAATTTAAGTCTAATGTGTGCGTGCGCTTGTCATTTGCAAACATGGAGACATGTAGGATTCAGTTTCCAAGGATTGAATTCAGGCTGTCAGACTTGGCAACAAGCTCCTTTATATACTACTAAGCCATCTTGCTAGTGCTAATCTAAATTGCTAACATAATTTCTACAAGTTATTTATAGCACATTAAATTATTGCACAAGCATACATACTTACATACATATACATACTCAGACAAATACACACATGCAGTACAACACAAAAGTGCTTTTAAACTAATTGTATTGTGCTAACCTAATTCTAACAGTTGAATTTGCAAGCTTTAGGAAATAGGTGGTTTTAACAACTTCAAAATCTAGGTCACTAATGTTACTAACAAATATATTAAGTAAACATTTTCCTAGGATCAATACAATGCCATTAGAATAGCGTTGAAGATGGGTGTGATAGTATTTGTAAGCTCAGCACTCATGATGCCGAGGAAAGAGGGATTCCAAGTCCAGATAGTCTGGGCTATGTAGTTACATCTGTCTCATAAAAATATAAAAGGAGTAGAATTCAATTATGGCATCTTAAATGGTGAATTTTAAATTAGATTTTAAATTACAGAGGTATGTTGGATTTCGACTTAAACTCTTAGTTACTGGGTTTTGGCATAATTCAAGTAACTTTAAGATCTTATTTATAGTTTAATGAACTCAATATTAAACTGTTTTGTGTAAGTTAAAGTTGTCACTATGAGGAAAGTGCGTCAATGCATTTCTTTATCTCTTCAGTTACATTTGAGTGTTTCACTGAGCTCTGGTAGAGAAGAAGCTAAAGATTCAGGACAACGTGGAGGACTGATTCCTGTTCATTCTTTAAATCTTTTGCTGAAGAGTATTGGTGCCACCCTTACAGATGTGCAAGATGTAGTTTTTAAGTATGGTTAATACTTATATCTATAAACTGATGAATGGCTCATTTATGTTTACCTAAAAATTTTGTAAATGTGAAAAGCATATTGAAAATTATGGATGAATTGTGGTTTCGGTCTTTAAGTGGGTTATAATCAAAATAATACCAAGTATTTTATCTGACCTTAACGGCTTAGTTAAGAATAAATTTTAAGTAATTTCCTTAAGAAAAAGAGATGTGGAATATTCAGTTTTATGTATTTTAGAAACTCTTAGTTTTAATTAAGGTTCCTCAAAAGAAGGAAGATATGATCTCACCCACTGAAACAGTTTACCTGAGCTAATGGGATCTTACCAACTCTGGGCAGACAGAAAAGGAATAGGTCCAAACTAGACCCTCTGCATGTGGGTGACAGTTGTATGAGTGGGGCAGAGTGCGGGGCCACCCGTAGACACCAAGATTTATCCCTACTACTTGTACTTTCTTTTTGGGAACCCATTCTCTTTGAAGGGATACTTTGCTCAGCTTAGATATAGGAGGGAAGGCCTTGGACCTTCCCCAAAGCAAAATGCCTTACCCTCTCTGAGGAGTGGATAGGAGGTTGGGGGAGAAGGGGAGGGAGTGGGATCTGGGATTGGTATGCAAAATGAAAGAAAGGTAGTTTGTTTTCTTTTTAAAAAAATAAAAATAAAAAAATAGATAAGGGTTGCAAGTCCATCAGATGAAGACTTTTCAGTGAGTTGTGACTCAACAGAATAGAAGGAAGTGGACGATGAAGGGATTAATTTAAATGTATTGTAGTTGAGCATTTATTTTTAAGACTAGACATTGTGGGACACCCGTGCAGTCCTGCCCTTGAGAGGCTAAGGTGGGAAGTGACTGAAGTTCAGGAGTTCACGGTGAGCACGTGCAGCGGAGTGAGAGCTCATCTCAAAAGCAGGCAAAACCACATTTATACCTGAGTGTGAGCTGTCTACAGGAGTATCTGACTATAATTCAACATGTCTGCGTAGAGACTATGTTAGAAAAGAACGATCTTTCCAGGTAACACGTCTTAGCATGCCTGCTTAGTAATAGCAGCATGAGAGTCAGAGGCAACTCTGAGTCTAACTAGAAAACAGTCAGCACAAGAGCACAGGTCTGAAGGCATCAGAATAAAGTGAAATGGATCTTTCTGTTTTCATGGTCAGCAAAAAGAGCTCTCCACTTAGTGAGTTAGTTACTGCATCTGCTGTAGTCCTTGAAGGAAGACCGGCAGACAGCAGCAGAAACCTGGGCATTCCCAGGTGGCCCCTCAGTCATCTCAGCTTGTCAAAACATTTGCTTTTGGAGTCATTTAGAGCAGAGTTGGGAAATAGTTCTATAAGTCCGTGGCTGAGATCTTTGTCTTGGTCTTCAGTGTTTTTTCCATAGGATATGAGTTATAGATTTTATCAGGTCATTAGAGAATTTCTTTCACTAGAATATGCCAAGATGTATTGGGAGAAATCTGGAGATGTCATCAGTATTTTTTTAAAAAAAATTCTTCCTCTCCATGCAGGCATATATATATATATATTTGTATATGTACATATATTCGTTAACTTTTTTCAGACTTGCCTTTTTTGAACTCAACTACCAGTTCCGCACAACATCTGAACTGCAATCTGAAGTAATAAGACACTATTCAAAACAGGTTAGTGTGAGATTACCTTAAAAACGGACAGAAATATGTGAGCTAGTCAGGCCTTGTGCGCGTCCATGCATGTGCACTATAAATGTGTCAGGAAAGCAAATAACAGATTTCAAATTTTTAAACATGGTTTTCCCCCCTCAGATTTATTAATAAGAACTTCAACCAAACCACCATTTCAATTTTTGTCCTTGTTCGTAAAACAAAACAAAATAAAAAATATTGTTAAAATTTTTTTCTGAATCAGTATGGATTAGAAATACATATATTTTTAATAATATGTTAATTCATCATGCTTAGTTTCTTCAAACTGTCAGTCACTGATGAACACAAATATCTTTAGTGTGGAGTTATTGAGTCTGCTACATACCTAGTTTCTGTGAATCTGTTCAACTCTAGAAAGATTCCTCTATCTCAAGATTTAGACTTGAGTTCTGGACATGCATTTCACTTTTGCCATGTGCTTGTGACACTGGGAAATCTGTAAGATGCTGGTAGCAGTAGCTCACAAGTAATGGAACACCTTTTCTGTGTTCTCGACTCTGGAATCTAGAGTTTCTTTTTATCTCTTTTCACAGTAACACCAAGTTGCTTTTCAAAAACTAAGTATAAGGTTAGTGAAGTGAAGTGGCTTAGTCACTTGAAGTACTTGCCTTGTAAGCTTGACAACCTGAGTTTGAGCCCCAGAACCCATGTGAAAATGTAAAATACTTGTTAGTATGTACTTACAGTCCCAGCACTGAGTGGTCAGAGACATGATCACTGGGGTTTACATGCCATCAGTCTAGGCTCATAAGAGCCTGTCTCAAAGAAGAATGATCGTATTCCTCAAGATGATGCCTGAGGTTGAACCCTGCCTTCCACAGTTACCCACACACAGTATGTACCTCCACATACATTACAAACACATGTTTTTAGTAATTATATTTTTAAATGAAGAATCAAGATAAGAGAACTGGAGAACACTTGCTGTTCTTCCAGAGGATGGTGGTTTGATTCTCAAAACCCACAGGGCAGCCCACAGTTTTTTGTAACTCCAGTCCCAGGGCATCTAACACCCTCTTCTGTCCTTTGAGGATACTGCATGTATGTGGTATACCAATATGTATGGAGGCAAAACACCCATATAAATAAAATGCAAAAAAGGAATAGTGATAAAGTTTAGGTCTTGAGATTTGTAATAAAGATGTTAGCCTGCGCAAACTGGATGTGTCTACTATCCTCTCATGACGTTGATACTCATGTTTTATTTTTAGGCTATTAAGCAAATGTATGTACTCATTCTCGGACTTGATGTTTTGGGAAATCCCTTTGGCTTAATTAGAGAATTTTCAGAAGGCGTAGAAGCATTTTTTTATGAACCTTACCAGGTAAAATATTTAACTTTGTATTATATGATGAATAGTATAAAGTAATGATTTCTTAATATAAAACATTTCAATTCTTAAACTGTCCATATAAACTAGTTTTGAGAGACCTACAAAATTACATTTATCTTAATAGGAGCAATTTCTACCTTTTTCCTTCAAATTTCAACTTAAGATTTTGTTAAGATCCCTAACTTTAAGTATTGTTTTGAAATAAAACCATGAATAGAGTTTAGATTTTAGGAAAAGGAAGCTTACCATGGATGGTAATTTTGTTTTGCACAAAAGTATGTGACTGTAAATATAACCATATAAGCTGGTACTATACAAAGCAGTCTTAATAGGAAATAAAAGAGAAGAATTTGTTCTACATCCCTTCATAGTTTCCATAAACATATTTGGAGTTTACCCACTTTACTTAAGAAATGCATAGCAAAAGCAAAGCAGAACTAATTTTTATTCTGTACATTGTGATATAGAAATCAGAAATGGTAAGAATTTTAATATTTCTAAAAACTTACCAAGAATACTATATGAACTGTACATGTGATATGAGATGTCCTTCTGTAGATGTGTTGCTTTTATTTATTCATGAATAAAGCTGTTTTGACCAATGGCTTAGCAGAGGAAAACCAGGTGGGAAATCAGAACAGAGATTTAGAGAAAGAGTAGGCAGAATCAGGGAGATGCCATGTAGCGTAGGAGACAGATGCCAGACGGAACTGGAACCTTCCCGGTAGGCCACAGCCTCATGGCAATACATAGATTAATAGAAATTGGTTAATTCAAGATGTAAGAGCTAGCAAGGAATATGACAAAGCTATTGTCCAAATAGTATTGTAATTAATATAGTTTCTATGTGATTATTTAGGCTGGGCAGCTGGAAAATGAATGAGCAGTCTCCATTTACATGTATGTAGTTTACACTGCAGAACAAACATTTTTTTTTCTTTATCTGGAACAAGATCTGTTGTACCCTTTACATTTGAGTGTCGTGAAATTACCCTACAAACTAAATGTAGAATTTTTGCTGGTATCATTTTCTTTGTTCTTCCAGTTGCTATCACATTCCATGTATCAGTGAGCTCATCCTTTTACTGCCACTTTGTTTTGTCACCTTAGGGAGCCATCCAGGGCCCTGAAGAGTTTGTGGAGGGAATGGCACTAGGACTGAAAGCACTGGTTGGCGGAGCTGTTGGTAAGCAGCAAAAAGCCCAGCTGCACTGCTAGACAGCAACCGCAGTTGAGCCTCTAGCTAACATATTACTCTCTCTACTAGGTGGTCTAGCTGGTGCTGCCTCCAAAATCACCAGTGCGATGGCTAAAGGAGTAGCAGCCATGACAATGGATGAAGACTACCAGCAGAAAAGAAGGGAAGCAATGAATAAGCAGCCAGCTGGCCTTAGAGAAGGCATCACTCGTGGAGGAAAAGGCCTGGTTTCTGTAAGAAATTTCATGGGGTTCAGAACATGTGAGGGAATAGCTTTTTTAATATATAGTTTATTTTTTATATGCATTGGTATGAAGGTGTCAGATCCCCTGGAACTGTAGTTAGAGCCAGTTTTAAACTGCCATGTGGGTGCTAGGAATTGAACCTGGGTCTTCTGGAAGAGCAACCAGTGCTCTTAACTGCTGCCCCATCTCTCTAGCTCCAAGAATAGCTTTTAAATCAACATTTTATGAATAAAGAAATAGACACGCAAGTTAAATTACTATTGAACATTGTAATGTGGCATATAAAATATTTAGATAATCTCTAAAAACATTTTGTTTAATTAAATACTTAGGAAGTAAATATGTTAATTTTGTGATCTATAAGAAGAAAAAAACTTGGAGATTTTTTTTTGTCAGATTCATATGGAAATATAACTTTTTGATTGTGCTTTCCTTCCAGGGTTTTGTAAGTGGCATTACAGGGATTGTTACAAAACCAATTAAAGGCAAGTGTTGTAGTTGCTTTGGTTGTCACATAGCTCACAAGTTGCTTCCATTCTCATTTGATCCAATTGCTTAAGCTGGTTATGTTTTCTAGGTGCTCAAAAGGAAGGTGCAGCGGGTTTCTTCAAAGGCGTCGGGAAAGGTTTAGTTGGAGCAGTGGCAAGGCCAACAGGTGGCATCATAGACATGGCCAGCAGTACCTTTCAGGGGATCAAAAGGTAAAAACTCTTTGGGAGTGACAGAGGAGTAACATTCTGAAGCCAGAAACAATGAAATGTATCAACAATGCTTCTCAGGTTCTTAGTTATGAACTCCGTGGTGTGGCAGATGACATAGGACTTTCTAATCTTGATTCCTTCTAAGGTGCTGACATTATGTGACTTCAGCATTGTAGAGCTCTCCTTTGTCATCTGTTCCTAGCAATTGTTGGCAGTAATGATTTAGTCAGCTAAGCTTTTATTATGATGAAATTTATCAATATATTCTGTATGTGTCTGTTTTAAATCAGCAAATCCTTCCTGCTTTTGAGAAAAAAAAATGCCATTCTTTAGTTCATATTGAATTTGTCTTTACCATACGTTTATGATCTTATTTTAAGATCTGTTACATTCATTCTTCTCTCTTCATTGTTTGTTCCTGGTTTTGTATAGTTTAGAATTAAAGTAGGGAAGGGGTCAGTTTCTTTTCCCTATAGCTTTGACTTCATAAGTATAACATTTCAAGCCATAGTTCTCAGAGAAGCTCAGAAGTTTGAAACCCAAGGAATTCAAAACATGTAGCAAGCTATACAGACATTTCATAGAGCTGCTAGATTTACCTTGCATTGGTAAACCCTTGCCATTCTGTACCTGGCTTCATTACCTTCAAGGATCAAGTACAAAGTAAAACATTTTAGAAGGATTAATAAAGGCCAGGAACTATTAAGGGATATATTTATGAAAAAGCACATCAAAACAAAGAATAAGTTGTAAGAATCAAAGGCAAAAAAAATTGAAACAGTGTTGGAACTAAGTTAGTATAAAATAAAAAATATGATTTGGAAAGGAAACAATTATCTTGAATCCGTTTAATGTCATTTGTAAAGTGCGCGTGCTTGTTAAGATAGAATTAGTTTTGGGGGAAAACCACTTTTGAGAATGAAATAATTAGCAAATAATAAAAACTCAAAAAGATAACAAACTTGAGCTTGCATTCATTTCAGTTCCTCAACTTTTATTAAACAAAAACTGATGTAATTATAAGAACTTCTCAGATATGTATATAATGGAAAACTTTTAACATTTCTCTCAATTTTGATGCATCAGAAAGATAAAAGTAAATAGATTGAGGCATACTAATTTAGACATACTAATGAACTGTTGGCTACACACACAGTTATGTATCTCTATAAAATGAATTAGAGAGTAGTCTTGTCACTTAAGAAACCATTTCTGAACATTATTGGCAATGTTCCTGTCCTGACACAGCTTATATTTCAGTAGTAAAGTAAGTGACTGATAAATATGTGTGATATGTTATGTTAAGTGGCAAAAGGAAAAAAAATATGCCATGAAGACAAAAGCAGATAGAGTTGGGGATGGGGCTCAAAACCCTGGGTTTAGCCCCCAGTTTTGAAAGGCAAAAAAGAATGAAGAAAAAAGGGCACATTAAGAGAGATTGAGAGCGGTTAAGGCTAACCAAAGTGGTAGTGAAAAAGTGTTGTCTTCCTTTCTTCCTTCCTTAAAGAGTAGGTGTAAGGGAGGTTGGTCCCCTCAGAGTCAGTACAGGACACACACAGACAAGTTCTCAACATAAAGGTAATTCATTACCCCAAAGGGTCAAACAGTGGGAAGAGGTTGCCTCTGGATCAAGCAAAGGCAGACAGCAAGCAGCAGTGGTGGCTTGGATTGGGACTGTTCATTGCAGCTTAGATACACAGTTCCCCCTTTCCCTGAATCTATCCATAGAAAATAACAGTGAGGAGGAGGGACCCTTTGCCTGGCTGTTGATAGCTCTCATTCTTGTGTAGATTCAGGGTTGTCATCTATACTTGTTGAGAGGACTTTGGCTTTTTCTTAAGACTCTTAGAAGGTTTTAAGTCAGAGGAGGTATGTGAGCTGTTAAGCTACAGAGAGATCAAGGATAAAAAGGACTCCTTGACTATAATCAAGAAGAAAAGTGGCAACAATTTGTCCATTCCCATGCCAGGAACCATGAAAAGAGTTCTAACTCTATGAACATGCTGGGAAAGGTGTGAGAACACCAGAATTGAAAGGTATTTTGTAAATTTATTGAGCTTTCAATTTCTCTTACACACCCAAATGGAAATGGCAAATAAGTTATTTAGTGTGAGAGTCTGGAGTTTAGGAGCGAGGTCCCAAGTTCCCATGAAAAGTTTGAGGTTATCTGGGAAGTGGTGGCACACGCGTTTAGTCCCAGCACTTGGGAGGCAGAGTTTAATTTTACCTTTGTAGTCCCGCTCCTCTGGATAGAACACCCTTTCCTGATCTGCACAAAGACTCATTTCCTTTTTTAACAGTTGTTTTTCCACTAAGGCTTTCTGTGGCCACTCTAAAATTTTATTTTACCCATACCTTAGCTCAAGATACTTTGAATTTCCCTTCCTCTCTTTATTTTTAATCTTAGTTTTTTACCACTATTTAATATACTGTATATTTTACTTTAACTGTGTCTTTCTAAAATGCAGATTCTATGAGTGAAGTGACTCTTACCTTTTCCTACTACACTTAGACTATCAGTGAGCATATATATGGTAGTCTGGTTTTTGGTTGTTGTTATTGTTTTGTAATTAAGCTATTATACATTTGTATGCAGTGGCAGGAAATAATATAGAGGAATCCTTTACATACTGCATAACATGTCCTCTGGCCACTGTAACAAACCTGGTGACAAGGGAGATGGTTTCTCTCACAGGGCCTTGCCTCTTGAAGATCTCAGTAGCTGGTGGCTTTCCTTGCTTTGAATTTTCTGCCTTCATCTTCATATTCCTTTCTCCTTCATGTGTCTGCTCTCTCTCTGCCTGAGGACACTTTTAGTGGCATTTAGAGTTTGCCTACATTATTCCCTTAGTTTTCAGTTCTTAATTTAATCATACAGTAGACGCTGCCATGAAGGAACCCTTACTCATTCTGGAGATTAGAACATTAGACTTCTATGGAGGCACCATCCAAACATTATACAGATCTTGCCCATTCTCCACAGGGTAACAGTTAGTAAAATCATAGTATTGTTAGACTCTAGCGTCCAAACACCGAGGAGGAGTCGCCCCCAGAGACCACCTCATACACCACAGCCAATGCAAAAAGTATGAGGATTTTATTAATTCTGTCATGACAGGGTCCCTCAAGCATTCGGGAAGACGAGAAACCTCTAATAGCTGGTACAGGCTACTTTTAAAGGAGAAGGCCATAGAAGCAAGGGGGGTTGTGATTGGCTTATTCGAAAGGGCTATTACCAACAATTGCCTAGAGAGCTGTTGCCAGATCAGATGAGGTAAGAAGTCATTTTAACCCCGTTTCCCAGGGGACTGAATCAAAACATACGTATATGGGTAATTGTTCAGGAACTGAGTACGTGCATATGTAGCTGTTAGGTCCTTGGTTCCCATGGGAGGAGAGGAAGCACTAAGGCACGGAGACTGAGAGGGTTTAGAATTGTCAGAAATGGCTTCAGAATTGTCTTAAAGTCTTACATTATAATGAGACAAAAGGAACATTGGCAGAGTCTACTGATCTAATTCAGAATTTTTTCCAGTTTAAAGTACTAATTTACTTCTGTGTCACTGTACTAATCTAATCATGCGTGCTTTTGTCATTCTTGTAGGTTAATGTATCTACAACCATAGTAAAGATATCAAACCGTTCCAGCACAAAAAATATCCCTCCTATTTCTTTTTATACTTACATAAAACCTGCCTTTTTTTCTAAACCTTTTTTTCAGTTCTTCAATTGGGCTAGTTGTTCCTTTATTATTGAGTTGTAAGAATTCTTTATATATTCTGGAAAAATACTTTAATAATTATACCTTGAAGTGTACATTAGAGTAGTTTTTAGTTTTATGCTACTGCTATCACTAACAATTTTCCATTTTTGTCAGCTCCAAAGGAAATCTCATGATTGTTAGCAGTTATTCCCCATTTATATCTCTCTTTAGTATTAGCCATCACTGTTACTTTTTGTGTGTTTATTTGCCTATTTTGGATAGTAAATTTAAATGGAATCATACAGCCTTTTGTGACTAGATTCTTCTGTATTATAATTTCTTTTCTCTTCTTTGCTTTTCTTCCCCCCCCACACCCCCAAGACATGGTTTCTTTTCCTGATATCCCTAGCTGTCCTGGAACTCACTTTGTAGACCAGGCTGGTCTCCAGCTCACAGAAATCCACCTTCCTCTGCCTCCCAATTGTTGGGATTAAAGGCATGCACTACTGTACCAGGCTAGTGACATGTTTTCAAAGTTCATTTATGATGTAGCATAAAGGAGCTTAATGAACTATATCACTGTATTAATTTCATTTCTGTTGCTAATGATAAAATGCATGACCCAAGAGCAACTTGGGTTGCTCTTAGGAACTTAGGAAGAGGTTGTGTGGGAATATGTGTTCTATATGGAACTGTAGTTGCAGAGGTTTACAATGGTTGTACAGTTCCAGTCTGAAATGATAGAGCAACAGACAAGAGGAGTTGGAAGGTTGTTGGTCTCATCTCTCCACATGGAGAAAACAAAGAATGTGACCTGGAAATGTGACAAGTCTGTAAACTCTGAAAGACTACTTCTACTAACACACTTCTGCAAGGTGTTCCACATCCCTAAAGTTCATACCACTCCTCTGCAGCCAGTACTTCCAGTGCTCAAATGTATTAGTGTTGTGCAGTGTTTTATTCTTTTGACTTTTGGGGGGCCTGTCACCCAGCTCCCAAGTAAACATGCATGGAGGCCTATTTTTATTTATAAGCACCTGTCCTTAGGTTGACTTGTTTCATTTTTTAATAGATTTTTATTGAGCTCTACATTTTTCTCTGCTCCCCTCCCTGCCTTTCCCATTCCCTCAACCCTCTCCCAAGGTCCCCATGCTCCCAATTTACTCAGGAGATCTTGTCTTTTTCTACTTCCCATGTAGATTAGATCTATGTATGGCTCTCTTAGGGTCCTTATTGTTGTCTAGGTTCTCTGGCATTGTGGTTTGTGGGCTGGTTTTCTTGGCTTTATATTTAAAAACCACTTATGAGTGAGTACATGAGATAATTGTCTTTCTGGGTCCGGTTACCTCACTCAATATGATGTTTTCTAGCTCCATCCATTTACCTGCAAAATTCAAGATGTTGGGTTTTTTTTTTTTTTTTTTTTCTGCTGTGTAGTACTCTGCCTCCCAAGCACCGGGACCTAACTCTGTCCATCGTAATAGTGTTTCCCATTTTTAATGTGGGGAAAAAGCTCTCTTTTTAAACTAATTCCTCCCTTTAAGAATTCCCAATTGCACACAGACAGAATATTGTATACATAATAAATAAATAAATATTAAAAAAAGAATTCCCAATTGTTTTACCCAGTCTGGGATTAAAGATGTGAGCCACCACTGCTTGGCTCTTTCTCTTTTCTCATGTAGCCTATGGCGGCCTTGAACTCACAGAAATCCATCTGCCTCTGTCTCCTGAGTGCTGGGATTATTGAGGTTTATGTTGGGGTGCCAGTCCCCCTAAACCACTCAGGATTCAGAAGGAAAGCTTTAGCAAGATGACTTAAAAGGTCTGAGCATAAATAAATTAACTCACATAAGTCTTTTTATCATATTCTATTTATTCTTCCTATGGTTTCGCCAGTGCTATCTAGTGCTATAAGTGTTCCTCACCTGTCCCTTGCTGTTCCCTTCCAATGTTCCCTCTTGATGTTCCTTTTCAGTGCTCCTTCTAATCCCACAAGGTTTTCGGTTTATATACCCATACAGATGTAGTTAGCAATTCTATAGGCGATAACAACGGTACTAAACATGCATTTCTTTGGGCTAACAAGATGGATGGGGTACTATGTCTTAGAAGGGGCGTGGCTGTGAAGCTCCCCTGTAGAGACCAGGAGGATTAGGATGGGGCTCTAAATTAGTACAGAATTCTAAGAAGAGAAAAAATAATGTGTGTTAACTATATTTGTGTGGTTAATTAAGCTAGAGTTCATAATTGGTAAGTGTAGAAAAAGAGGGAGGAAAAATGCTGGAGTGTTGTGTACTCTCTAAGCACTTCCAGTGACTGCTAAGAATACAGTGCTGTGATAACCATGGCAATCAGTGTAAGCCATGCAGGAGGAAAGGGGTTGGCACTTGGCCCCTGGTCTGTGTACCAGGGTGCTGTGGGGGTGCTGTATTCACTGACACCCAAATGTGAAGGAATTCTTTCTCTGTGTCTGGTTTAGCGATCTCAACTTTTTCCTGTATTTCTGTGGGTAAAGGCACAAACATTTAATTTCCTAGGTTAAGATCTTATGTCAAGTGAAAGGTAAAGGTAAGTACAGAATATTAATAACTTGTTAGGGTAGAGCAAAGATTACACCTTCTGAGTCTGCAGCTAGAGAATTCAGGGCCATCCAGACCTGATTATCAGTAAGAACAGGCATGCGGTCTCCCCTACTCAATGCCCATCCCTGTTGAGGTTCTTGTGTTACCAAGTTTGCAAGGATAATCGTGGGGGACTAGTTTTATGTAGATTTTACTTTGAGGATGAAGGCTTGGCTGAGTGAATGCTTTCACACCAGGGCCCCACAGTGTGGGATAAGGTCACCCAGTTGCCAGTACAGAAAAAGTCATGTTTAAGGAATGATTTATGCGTTGCTGAGATGTTTCAGATTGAATCCCATTTGGGAAATGGGAAAAGTCATGGCCTCACAAGATTTCTACAAAATTGACAGCAACTATTCCCAAGCAGGTGTTCCTGAAGCTCTGTAAATCAGGTTTCTCATTGGAATACACTCCCATGAGTTTGGCCAGTGATCTGTCAGCTGTACTTTTACTGTTTAATGCTTGTGGCTCACAGCAATTAAAGGTGTGTGCCACCACTGCCTGGCCTCTATGGCTAAGTAGTGTGGCTAGCTCCATTCTCTGATTCAGGCAAGCTTTATCTGTTAAAGCACAAACAAAATATCCCCGTAATTTACTCAGTTATTGTGTGTATATGGTTTTAAGGCTGAGCACTCTGTAGACAACCAATAAGAGGGCTCTTCCTGAGAAAGGTGAGTTTTCCTGCTCCCAGCAGTCCCCCGCAGTCAGTAGTCGTCTGTAGTTCTTTGTCTAGGAATGGGACCCCCAAGAAATCTTTTCTTGTCCATGGTGACGTGTTCATTGACGCTGCCATTGTCTGGTCTTTTTTTTTTTACAACTTTTTCTAGGAGAGACTGTCTCACAGTAGATTTTCTGATGTTCTGGCTCTTGCATTCTTTCCATATCTTCCTCTATGATATTTACTGAGCCATAAGTGCAGTGTTTTGATAATTTTTAAACTTTCTCTTTGTGTGTGTAAATTTTATTTTATTTCATTTTTTAGAGCTACAGAGACTTTTGAAGTAGAAAGTCTGCGACCTCCCCGGTTCTTTAATGAAGATGGAGTTATCCGACCTTACAGGCTGAGGGATGGTACAGGAAATCAAATGTTACAGGTAAGTGAAAAAACGTCTTACAAACTAAAATCAAATATGAAACTTAGGGTGTTTTAAAATAGTTACACGATACCTTAAAAATAGATTAGACTTTTATTTGTCTTATTTAGCTCTATTTATACTTTTATTTACTTAGGCTTATTTACTATAAGATTCTTTTTTTCTTTTTTACAGGCCTCAAAAAGTTTGATATGAAAACTGTTAATGCATGACTTTGCAAGTGAAAGCCAACACTAGATTTTAGTCTTTAACTTGTACAGACTCTGTGAATCTGTTTCAGTATTTTGAATATAAAGAAAGGATTTTTGTATTGGTAACTTACGTTAAACCTTTCCATAGACCATTCTTGGTTCTGCTTTGGGTATTCTAGATCTGGTCAACACCGATATGCCTTGTACGCCTTTAGTGTTGATAGTGTATATTTAGCTAGTTAGGTTTTTCTATTTGGGGTACTTCTTTCATCTTTCATACCACTACTAGTTTTTATATTAATATTTATATTTTATATTAAATATTTATTTCTGATTTATTCATGAAGGAAGGAAAAACAAAACTCAGGAACACTGCAACTACAGATCATCGTGGTTCCTAAGCATTTTGAGAATGTTAGTAGAGCGTTGTGGGATTTGCTGCACAGTTCAGAGCAAGCAGAATCTTTTAGTAAGGAGATACAATGTGTGGGACAATATCTGAGTCAGTAGTCTGAGGCTAGAATAGTTTGTCAGCTCAGACAATGTCATTACTTGATAACTCAAGTTATGGTAGAAGTATCAACTCATACCCCAGGCTATCTCATTGTCAAGTTGTTTTGGTTTGGAATACTAAAGTAAGCCATTTGAAAATAAGGAGTCAGCATTTTTATATTTTTTAAAATATTCATAATAATAATAAACTGTTGAAACATGGAGTTTTTCAAGTTTAAATAACCAGGATAAAAAATTAAAACTTTTACTATTTTACTGTTGCATGTAAAGTACATATTATTTCATTAAGTGTACATTCCATCTCCTCTGGGTCATCTGTTTAGTGATTTAAAATATACTGTATCTTTTAAGTTCAATATTTAGTAAAGTGACTTTTACCTTGATTTTTAGTCCTATTGAAGTGCCAAAATAGTTTCAGATTATGATAGAATTGGCAGTCTCTTGGGAGTTGTACCTAAAGAGCATGTTCTGTAGTCTCTACAATGAGATTATTCTTCATAGACAGGAAAGTTACAGGTGTCACCTCTGGCTAATCCAGTTGAAGCACTTCCATCTTATATCTGCCTGCTCTTTTAAAGAGGAATTAACATATTTTTACTATATTGAAAATGCTTTTCAAAACATAATTAAAAATAAGAATGTTTCTCAAGAACTATTTTAATACAGTTGCTGCAAAATAGGGATTCATAGTGAAGAGAATTTAGAAATAGACTATCCTCATTATCCAGGGACAGATTATACCAAAAGTTTCTGATTGATAAGATTTCAGTGGGAAGGAAGTTTATTCCACACCATAATTAATTGTTTCTTTGAAATTTAAAACCATGAATTTCTACTCATCACATTTAAGTATGCATATTATTTTTATTAGGCCAGTCTTTGATAAAGGTTCTGTTTCCAGTAAATAAAATACCATAATCTTTTTCAGTTTTGTGTATTTTTTTTCAGATAAGCACATTATTAACTTACAGGAATTTAAGATGTCTTATTTTTTTGCAGTTATCACTGTTAGTTTACAAATGTAAAAAGTTAGTTTATGTTCTGGTAGTAATAGTGCTTTCCTAAGCTAAAGCTACTTTTCTAAAATTTAAAAATAAAATTTCTAGCACATTTGTTAATGAGATAAAATACAGAATAAAAGTGGTAGAGCAAGAACCCCGAAGTTGGATCCTGAGCACTGCATCATCCAGCATGGTGTTATCCAGTGCATGCATCCACATGCGTGTGTGTGATCCACTAGTTGGAGGTGGAGATAAGAGGATCATAAACTACATAGCAAGTTTGAGGTCAACCTAGAATAATGAGACCCTGTCTCAAAAAATAGGATTGTAATCTGCCTAGATTTCACCTAAATGATTTAATGACAGTGCTTTATAAAAAGTTTGTTGCTTTCTACTTTCTAATGTTTCTACTTTTAATCTCTTTTTCTACAAAAAAAGGTTATCTGTGTTGACTAAAAGACGTATGCTTGCTTATACATAATATAAATATAAAATATATTCATTTTATGGCATTCTAAGAAGCAGAATATTATTTCAATGCTTCCTAGAAGTCAATTAAGTGACTTGTAAAGAAGTAGAATAATCTTAATATATTCCTAGAACACCTTATTGATACATGAAACCATGTCTGACATGAGTATGTATGTAGAAGTTATCTTTAGGCCTGTTAAGTTCTAAAGTATTAATACCTACAATTACAGCATGGATGACAGATGAAAACTCTGCTTTAAAATTTCTATAACACCTAAACATTTCATAATTTTAACATGTTTTTCCTGCAGTTTTCCATACTTAACTAACCTTTATGCTTCTTTTTCCTTTGCCATGCTGACAGAACATTCAGGTCTACAGGGAATGGATTATGGCTCACAGTAGCAGTAGTGAGGAGGAGGAGGAGACTTAGTCAGAGCCCAGTTGTTAACGTTCATATGCTCCTTACCATTCCATTGAACCTTTGTGTGACTGTTGTCATCACACCAGATGTCCATTTTTAGGAACGTAAACACTGTTTTCTTATAAAATGTTTTTCTGAACATCATGATGGAGCAAAGTTATTTATTTACACACAGGCAAATGTTTTTGTCAGTTAAAATGTAGAGCATATCATATATTATGAATTTGCTTTTATATATCCTCGCTCTGTGTCCCACGGTGTGTTGTTAAGAACTGAAGTCAGACTTAAGTGAGGTTTTAATGTTCATGACTTCTACTCTAAATCATCTGCTTATTTGTTGACAAAATACTTTTTTTTATAAAACGTTATGTGAATTTTCTGGACCGTAATGAAAATAACATTATTAAGAGAAACACGAGTGGGTGGGAGGAAGGACAGTAATGCCGTTCAATGTTTTGTATGTGTTTAGCACTTAAAGCATTTTTGTCAAATTTCTTTTCATAATAAACATACATAACTTGAAGCTGTGTGGATTTGTTCTATTCCAGAATCATCTGAGTTTAACTATTATATGAAAACTCGTGATTTGTCATAGAAAATTAGTTATAAGTATGCTCTAAAATCTTCCATAGTTATTTTAATGTTACTTATTTCCTCATACACTTCTGAGACAGTGAGCAGTTTATTACTTAATTTACATGTCCATATATTGTATCCTTATTAAAATACTATGAATTAATTCAGAACAATAGAATTTATATAATAAATCATAAATTTAGACATTTTTCTGAATGTTGTGAAGAAAGGGCATCTTTTGTCTCTGAGTTTTACAAGCAAATCTATTTTATGTTTTGGTATTGAATTCTTTTTTAAACAAATACAATTCTCTTGTTCTTCTTTGTAAAGATAATTGATGTGGTAAAAACAACAAAAAAGCAAATGCCCTAGAAAGATGAATTGTTATAGTCACTGTAGTGCATAATCACCTATGACAGCTGTCTTTTGATCAGTAAAGGAATAAGGAATATTTACTTTAACTTGCACTAAACACTTTGAACTTACATTAAGTTTTAGGAGATAATTTGCTAATTTTTGAGGTTTCTTTTCAACTCATGATTTGATTTCTGCATTTACCACGTTTTCATTCCTATAAACCACTATCTTCTATGCTCTTTGAAAGTGACAAACCCGCAAGAGCAGAAAGGGACATCTATCTAGTAATTAGCTCTTTGTCTTTCCAGCATTCAGTCACATTAAAACAAAATCAGGGTATGTATAGCAAGACCTAAAAATAAGCAAATGTCAAAGAATTTGTTGTTTATACTACAATAATAGTCTTGGAAATATGTAGATTAAAATAGTGACTATTCTGCATCACACTGAATTTGTTTTACACCTGCTACTTCCTAACCCGTAGCCAACATCACAAAGCTGCCTCTTCTGCTAAAAAGCTGGATGAACACAATAGTCATACTTTGTGTGCATAAGGAAGGAAAGGTAGAGAAATTTCTTAATTTCTGATGTTGCAGAGCATAAGACCTTTCTCAGAGAGAAATGCCAAACTCGTGGTTTGCCAGACATTTGCCAACTTTTCCTGTGGGCAATCTGTGTAGCTTATTTCTGTGGTTCCAATATCATGGAGATGTTGTTCTTGTGTGTGTGTGTGTGTGTGTGTATTAAAAAAACCATTTATTTACTTTTTGCCTTTTAAAGAACAAAATTTTCAGACTTTTTCTGTAAACATTAGGTATCCTAGTATTATGGGATTTATTGTTTTTGTTTTTTTTAATTGTTTTTATTGAACTATATGTTTTGTCCACTTCCCTCCCTTCTTCCCCTCTCTCCTTCTACCCTCTCCTATCATTCCCATGCTTCCAATTTATTCAGGAAAGCTTGTCTTTTTCTCCTTCCTATGATCTATCTATGCCTCTCTTAAGGTCCTCTTTGTTATTAATATTTCTTAACTATTAAGAATTTATCTGGCTGGAGAGATGGCCGGAAATGTTTTCAAGCATCTTTAATCACAAGTACTAATTGGTTTTCCAGTTTTGCTTTTTGGAAAGCACTGCTTTTATCATCGAAAAGTTTAAGACTGAAAATTGCTCTTGTTCTATCCTATTGTCATCTTGGTTGGAAGTGTAGAATTGGAAACAAGTACTATTTTGTTCTGCACCTACCCAACATAGAAAAAGAGTTCACATTTGAGTCTTATGAGGTAAATAGTTCCTTTCTTACTGTTTTAAATAGTGTCTGTCCAATAGGAAAGTCTGTGGGAAAGCAATATTTAGAGCTTATTTTGTAATACTGTACCTTTTTATATAGCTTAACTTTATGTTATAAATTTCTGCATGATCTTTGCTTGTGTGAATAGAATAGGAATGGTCTCTCTTCCCTGAATAATTACTATTGGGAATTCATTATTCCCAGTTGTTTCTCCCTTGTGCTTGAATACCATACTGAAAACTGGCAAAATAAAAAAGTCCTAAAATTGTGTACCTCAAAACGATGTATAGGGTTGGTTAATTTTCTAAGTGCTGTTAAGTGAAATCAGTTAGCACTCACAATACAATTAGATGAATAGAAATCCAGAATAACATTAGTAGTTTTGATATTTATTTGAACCAAGAAGCCAAAATAAATGTCAATTCAGTCAAACTTACAAATTTTAGCCTTAGGGCCTACCAGGATGGCTCAGTGAGTAAAGGCAGTGGCTGCCAAGCCTGATGGCCTGAGTGTGATCCCTGGGACCCACATGGTGGTGCCCTCTGACCTCCAAACAGGTACACATAGGTAAGCACACACACACACACACACACATACACACACACACACACACACACAAATATGAAATCATTAAAAATATTTTTCATTGATGAGTGTCAGTTTTAAGTTCATGTTATAAAATGAATAAACTGGAATCTTGTAGATGTCTTTTGACTGTGGCATCTCATACTCGGTATGAAAATATTGTACTTATGTCCTAAGGTCATGCACACTGAAGAATATTGCTGTCATTGCTACTGTTTTGTCTAGCTTATATTCTATGGTAAAATTCCATATTAAACTTTGTTATACTAATGGAAAGAGGATTAGAACCAGCTACCCTGTTACTGAGTCTTTTTCTGCGGCATCTTCAAGCCTCAGTTTTATAGATTTTCTTGCAAATGAATATCATAGTCTCCAAGTGTTAAAGGTCCAAGAGGTTTAAATAAAATGCTATGAAGTACATTTAATTTAGATAAGTAAGGGTGGTCATGTTAAAAGAATGCTTTTTTTATTCATGATTCTCACCTTGCTCCTTTGTAATAAATGATCAATTAAAAACATTATACTTAATTAAATCTAAGTCATTGAATGAACAAGTAAAAAGCATTAAAGGAAATCTTGAATCAAAAGATAATGAAGTACATGATTCAGAATAGATCTGAATTAGGGAACATATTAGAGTAATTTATGATTTTCATAAATTTGTGACTTTATTTTAATGTGGTAAAGCATTTTCATATCCATAATTACCTCTCAGTATGGTAAAGTCAGTGTAGAGAATATTCAGCAATTACTGTCTACAATGTGCCTTCCCGTGTCAGTTTTACAACAAATGGATAATAATTCTGTAACTCTGGATTTTAATGTAGTCCTCATATATACAAATTTAATAGTGAAATAGCAACAAGGAATCTCTCTTAATTGAGCTGCGCTATTCTTGAGAATCTTATTTAGTGTTCGAAATTTAAGGCAGACAAAATAGTAGATAAATTATTTTTTTACAAAAAATCAGACCAGAGTTTAAGATAAGTACATATAATTTGATTCTACTGAGAATATTTTGTAAGTTGTCATTTATCAGTAATCTGTTATCTATTATGTCTACAAAGATTTTCTTACTGTATTTAATAAAACTTGGCAGTTCTGTGAATGTATAGTCTTAGAGACTCTAACCAGGTGAAAAACGTCAGAGCCTATGTAACTGCAGCACTCGGGAGGCGAACCTGGATATAGAACGAAATCTTGCCTCAAAAATACCAGACTGGTAGGTAGATTCATTTAGATTAATAGTCGTTTCTGTAAAGCCCAAAGTCCTGCTCATGAGTGATTTCACCAACATTGATTCTGATAGAAAACTTTCATAGCTGATATGAAAACTCTGTTTTTCATAAATTTCATAAATTCTATTTTCACATTTGTTAAAATAATATTTGTTCATTAAAGAAAAGTGGGGGATGGGAAGATAGCTAAGTGGGTAAAGCTGCTGGTTGCAGAAGCCTGGCAACCTGAGTACAGAACCAGACAAGGTGGAGACAATAGTGCAAGCTTGGCCTGGCTCACAAGGTGGAGTGAATGATCCATGTTAAGCAAGGCAGAAAGACAAGAGCAATCCTTGGAAGGTGTCTTCTGATCTCCATACACACTGGCGTGTCCCTCCCCAGACAGTAGGTACACATCTTCCCCGCCCCCTCTCTCTCTCTCACACACACACACACTTACTTACACAAAACTTTTAAAGTAAGAATGGACAGAAAAAGATTATCATTTGTATTCTTAACCATATACAGGTTATTTCCTTTTTAACATGATTCATATGCATAAATTTCTATTTAATGTTTTTATTACAAATTTTTAACAGGATTATTAACTTCTAAAAATTAAAAAGTTCTACTTATCACATAATTCCCACATATGTGATGCCTAGACTTAGGTCTTAGGGACACAAATGGCTGGTTGACATTTCTTGTTCTAAAAAGTTTCTTCCCCTTAAAATCCAATCTCCTGACCTGTTAGTGTGAGAGTGCCTGGCTCCACCGTAAGGTCCATACTGCCACTGTATGTAAACATTGAGACCTGAGTTGTCCCAGGATGGTAGTGCCTTCTTTACCATTTCAAGTGTTTTAAATTTAGTCCATATTGTCTTTGAATTCTTTACAGAGTTGTGATAGTTGCTATTGTGCAAGCTGTAGGAGGGAAGCTGCTTTTGTTTGTTGTTATGTCTTTTCTTTCAGAAATTACAGGTGTTTAATTAGCTTCAAACACTGGCTCGATAGCCATGGAGGATAAAGCACCTTCAGCATCGTGGTCTTTCATTTTACTTCAGGAAGAGAAATGCAGTTTATTTGGAAGAAAGGGCTTAAAAATAGCAGTCAGAGCACAGAGAGTGCTGGGCACTCTTCTTCTGGCTTCATCGAAAGTCTTGAGTAAGTGGACAAGAAGTAGGAGACATGGCTTATTTAACTCCACTCTTCATTTTGTAGCTTTCTCTCTCCAGAAAGTTATTCTGAAAGGAAGGGAAAACTGAAGAGAGCTGCATTTTTCTCTAAGCTCATTAGGATTTGTCTGGAGAAAGCAGAGCTGAGGACAGGGCACTGTCTGGCTTGGACGCACTTCTGGTTGCTCCTCTAGCAGTGTCACACCTAGTGATGGGGAAAGCTTTCTGAGCTAGACTCTGAGGTCATTTGTGTCTTCTCCTGAAGTGATGGCTCTCCTTAGAGATTGTTCCATTTGTTGTTAATCTTAATTGAAAATTTATCAATTTAAATTACTACCTTAAATCCAGAAAATAAAATAAGACTAGTTGACTTCTGAATATTTTTAAAATTTGTTACCACTACAGTTGTTATGCTTGCAAATATAGTAAGAACAGGTAAATAGTATTGTATAGAAATTCAGTCTATATTAATATTTTTAAGCCCTTGAATGTTAAGATCACATAGGCTCCATTTGCACTTACTTTACCTCTTTTTTTTTAACCTAATAAGTACTAATTTAGAAACTCTTCAGCCTTAATTAAGCTAAATGTGCTAAATTCTGCACCCAGGCTTACAGCCCATGATGCCACTGTTTACTTGCGAACTTTGCCTTTATCTGCTAGTTTCTGTGAACAGACAGGTTCTCTCATGGGGGAAGCTACCACATTAGTTGTAGGAGCACTAGTATTATGAAAGGTATTTTTGTTTGCTAAATGGAATAATTTTTATTTGGGTCTCTTATTCATCTAAAAATCATGTAAAAAGAAATACCTTTTTTGTTTCTCAGTTAAGTCTTTAAGAGTCAAATGACATTGATATCTTAATCACTTATCATAATTCTAATGGGTTATATAATAACCTACCACCCATAGGACCCCTTGGGCAGTACTGTGGAGAAATAGACACTTAGATATGTCTGAGGCAGTTGCTATAGTTAGAGATCTAAGGTACTAGGGGCACCAGGATGAGAGACTAGATATTTCTTATGAAATTAACTTTTCTGGAGTAAGTTGCTAAGCTACTCTGAACTTTAAAATTGCCCAAACCAAAAAAGATGTTACATGTGTATAATTGGATTTTTAGCAGCCTGATTTGGGACCATGATTTATGTTTAAACTTTAAACCACAGTTTAAATATTCTGTGTTCATTTGTCTTTGTTGAATCCCTGTTATTTGTAACTTGGATTTTTTGTTTTGTTTTTGTTTTTTTTTTTTGGGGAAAAAATGGGGTTAGAGTGCTTCAGACAGTAGTGAAAAAAGTTTCACTCATCACTCATAAGCTTAATTATTCAGTGATAGCGATTAAATGCATGTCGTGGTAGAGGCTAGCTCTTAATGTAATGGTCTTCACACTCCCCCCTGCTCCTTAAAATGCAGGGCTCTCCAGAGCTATAGGAACTGAGACACAAAGTACCCTTCTCAAGAGAATGATTTGGAAGTAAAGGTACTTCATGAACTTTAAACCACAAAACAAGGACAATTGTAGTGTTGTGCTCAATTATTTTGATATTAAAAGTTATTACTTGAGATATAGCAAGACCTTTTGGGTCAGGGCTTGGATTTCTGAGCCAAATATACCTTAATTTAGTTTTAACCTTTCCTTTTACTAACTTTAATCTCTGATGCCTGTCTGTCCTCTGTTTTAAAACTGGATGCAATATGTAGCGTCACTTGTCTTGGTATTGTTATTAGGATTAAAACAAGTAAGATAGTGGATGTGATTATTATTAGTATGCCTAATAGACCTCTATTGTATTTTTATTATTCCAGATGAATACCATTTATGCTAGCTCTTGGCCACCATTAGTAAACTATGTATTCCTCCTTTGTCTCCTCTTTGCCAGGATAAAAAGCATCATTAAGTCTCATCCTTTTTCTTTCCTTTCAAGGTTAGTAGAATAGTTATAATACAATGATATTTCTGCATACTCAATGTTTAAAATAGAAACAATAAACTCATTTGGACTGTTTCTAATTATACATTATTAGAAAGAAAATGCTATTGTTATTTCAAATATATATATATAGGAGGTATAAATAAATACTGATGAGTGGATGTCCTGTTTGAAATGCTTTAATATCTCTGCACTTTGGGGCTGGAGAGATGGCTCAGAGGTTAAGAGCACTGCATGCTCTTCCAAAAAGTTCAATTCCCAGCAACTACATGGTGGCTTACAACCATCTGTAATGAGATCTGGTGCCCTCTTCTGGCCTGCAGGGATACATGCAGGCAGAACCCTGTATATAGAATAAATAAATTTTTAAAAAGAAAAAGAAAAATTAACATAAAAAATAACTGCACTTTGTTATTTTTCATGCACATACTGCTTTTAGGATGTGTTAGGTGGTCTAATAGTTGGCTAGGAGCAGTACATTTAGCTATTTCAGGAACATAATTCTTTCCTTGCCTTTCTGTTCATTGTGTAAGAAAGCGCTGAGCTTTGAAGTCCTTGTTCCTACCATGGTTCATTTCAGAGCTTGATCGATACCTTCTTTTTTAATCATGGGTTTAAGTTTCAAATTAAGTAACAGTAAAACATTTTTTGAATCTCTAAATGCTTAATAGTTCTTAATAATCATAATATTTACCCCAGTTTTCTCTAAAGATAAGATTCTTGTAAGAACAACATCCAGTTGCCTATCTTTTTCTTCCTGTTCCTTCCTCTCCTTCACTCATCTCTTTCCTGGGATAGTCTTACTAGGTAGTAGAGGCTGACCTGGAACTTGTGAGGAAATCAGGCTGGCTGTGTCATCCTGTTAAGTCCTGCTATTACAAGTGTGCACCACCTGGCTCATTTTAATATCACATCTTGCTATCTTTATTGTTTATTTATTTATTTAGGGTAAGTTTTTTTGTTTGTTCTTGTTTTTGTTTTGAGACAGGGACTCTCTGTTGTTCTTGCTGTTCTGAACTCACTGTGTAGACCAGACTGGTCTTGAACCCACAAAGATCTTCTTGCTCTGCCTCCCATGTTCCCAGGTGTTGGTATTAAAGGCATGTGCCACCATTCCTGGCTCACATGTTGCTTAAAAAACAAAACAGAAACCTCACATGACTGTGAAACACTGTTCTAAGAGAGTCATGTATTTTGATCCTATTTCAATTTGGTTTAGGATTATTCAAACTACCATAGGAACTTGCCTTTTTCCAAATTCAGACAGGAACTTTTTCCAACAACCATGTGACATGTTGCCTATAAATTCTGACATACACAGTGAATGCAGTTTTAGTTGTGTTTCTATTTCTTTTATAAACTCCCTTAATGATAAGTAATTCATATATGAATCCATAATTCATTAATGGATAAGGCAAAATTGCTTTTCATTTATCACTATACTACTGAAAAATAAGGGTCACATGTCCTAAACCTACTGGTTGTTGTTTTGTCCTTGATACCAAATACTTAGTATCTAAAGCGTCTATATATTGGTGCCTAACCTTTATTGTACTCATTTTATTTGTTTTGTTTTTTGTTTTTTCGAGACAGGGTTTCTCTGTAGCTTTGGAGCCTGTCCTGGAACTAGCTTTTGTAGATCAGGGTGGTCTCGAACTCACAGAGATCCACCTGCCTCTGCCACCCAAGTGCTGGAATTAAAGGTGTGCACCACCACTGCCTAGCTCATTCTTTTATTTTACATGGTATCTGAAGTTATTGTAGTGGAAATTTTCAAAACTAGCATGTTTAGAATAAAACAATGTAGGATTTTGACCTGTTGATCTAAAATATTTACTTAAATTCAGCTGCTTAAAGAGCCTGCCTCAGTAACTGGCATCTGCCAGGTTTATCAAAAGACATTTTTAAGGTAGCATAGGGAAAGTGTGGCACTGTAAGAGGGGCCATGTCCCAGTGGAAGATGTGCATTCCTCGTGCAGAAAGCCAGTGTTCTGAGCCATGTTTGTGGTTCCTTCCAAGCTAGTCAGTTAGCTGTGGCCTTACTACACAGCTGTGGGGGGCGAAACACCTGACCCTCGGTTTCTTCATGTATAAAGATTGTGATGGATAATAACAACATTTGTGTCAAAGTCTGTGGCATTTTTGATGGTGTTTAGAAAAGCAAAAATCTTTATATAGATGAATTTACAAAGTCAAATAATGAGCCAGGAAATTGTGATCAAATATACATTTTTAGATTGTAACGTGGCTGGTAACCTATCAAATTCTCTTCTGTGCCACTACAACTTTGGATTTAAAATTTTAGACTCTGCCTACACTGTTTTTACTCTGTTTCACATGTTGATAATGGAGGTGCTTGCAGAGCTGTGCTGCATGGTGACTTTGTTCGACTATATCAACTGTAATAACGGATACAGTTTGTTATGTTTCAAAGTATGCTATGACCAGAATGTCCATTTGTGTCTCCAGTGTTGCATATAAAGATGAATTACAGAGAGCGTTGTAACCAATTATATTTGTAAAAGATTTGTAGCTTGCTTATTTCAGATGCTATTGTGACTTTTGAAATTGGTTTAATTTAACCAGGCACAGCTTAGGATTGTTTGGTCTTAAGTAAAAAAAAAAAAACCTTGAAAAAAACTGACATAGAAGCTAGATACTGGGAGTTGAACATTGCTATAATTTATTAGTGGACTATATAGACTTTTATCTTTTACACTAGTGATGTAAGGAAGTTGGTATTTGTATTCTTGGTTTCAGAATTTGGCCATAAAAACTAAGAGAACATTTTCATAAGCTTATTTATGTCAAATACAAAGCAAATTGAATTAAAGTGTGTACATTTTAAAAACTGAGCCTGGCGGTGGTGGCGCACACCTTTAATCCCGGCCCTCGGGAGGCAGAGGCAGGCGGATCTCTGTGAGTTGGAGACCAATCTGGTCTACAAGAGCTAGTTCCAGGACAGGCTCCAGAGCTACTGAGAAACCCTGTCTCGAAAAAAACAAACAAAGATGAACTACTGCTGTCATCAGTGCTCTCCCCAAGCTCATAGAAAGAGGAGGAAAGGATAGGTGTATGCAGGCTTCAAAATGACTGATAACATCCAAGAATAATGCATGGATTTTCATTTCAAAATTTTTTTTCATCAGTAAAATAACTGCTGGACTTGGTGATGCACACTGAGGCAGAAGAACTGGGAGTTTGAGGTCAGCCTGCTTTACAAAGTAAAACTTATGTCAGAGTTTTATAGCTGTATCATATACTGTGCATGCTATTTATAAAACGGGGCTAGATTATCTTTCTTAACACTGTGAAGACAGATTTTCTTCCTTCCACTTGCAAATGAGTTACCAAGGTTTTCAGGTATGCTGTTGTCTGAAAGCACCATCCACCCTCCTCTGTAAACTGGATGCTGCTTTCTCTTAGCTCACAGTTGTTTATCTATTTCACCTAAAATTATCTGATAATCCTAAATTCTTCTTGCTCTGCCTTTGTCCCTTTTTCACCTTATGTTTAACTGTTGGCTACATACTGCAATAGAGAGTAAAGATGTTTTCTGTAATATTTCATAATCTCAAAGTTAAAAATGTGCATGACAGTTACTTCCATAAAAATAATCTGTTTCCTCACCCTGCTGCCTGGTGTTTTGTTTCCTTTCTTTGCTGATAAAAGCTTAACAGTGAAGACTCTGTTCTTAGTCTTTTGTACCCAGATGTTTAGGAAATGATAACATGTTTTCTAAACTAAATGTTTTTTTAATGTAACTGCATGGGACGCAAATTTGTTTTGTTTTTGTTTTTTGAGACAGGGTTCCTCTTTGTGACAGCTCTGGCTGTCCTGGATCACGCTTTGTTGACTCTCTTGAACTCTCTTGAACTCACAGACATCCACCTGCCTCTGCCATCCATGTGTGTTTTAGGATTAAAGGTGTGTGCCACCACGCCTTGTGCCTAAATTCTTAATATACAACTTTTGAATATTCTTAGTCACAAATTTTACATTGCTTGCCCTTTAAAACGGTCTGCTTTAATCTAAATATCCAAGGTACTTTCATTCTAAAAGAAATGATATTGAAATAAATAATAACTATATGTATAGTTACATTTCGAGAGGAAAAGATTATTAGCAGACATTATCTTGTTTTAACTGTCCTGACGTGAACTTGCATGTTGTCAGTAGGCTTTGAGTTTATCCAGACACTCTGCTGTATGTTTCCTTTAACCAGTTCTGAGACTGGCAAAGAAAAGGATTTTTAAAAACAGACAGGCACTTGTCTCTTCCCTAGTAATTTCTACATTTAAATGTGTGTACTTATAATTGTTTCTGTAAAATGTGATAGGATTCAAGGAAAAAATGTCTAGCATGTTTTAACTAGTAGATTGAGTTTGGACCTGAGAGGTAACATCTAAGTGCCCACTACTTAAAAACTGCCGTTTCCGTTTTTGTGTAACCTCAAATAAAGCAGTGTGATAAACACTTTTACAAAGGAAATCAACAATTTTATGCATATTTAATTCAGTTTTGGTGTGTGTGTTTACTGTACTAAGAATGTTAATGATTTGCCTAAGAAATTTTTTGAGAAGCATAAAATACAATGAAATATTTCAGTTTTGTTGTTCTTTTTTATAGGTCATGGAAAATGGAAGATTTGCAAAATGCAAGTATTTTACCCATGTCATGATCAACAAAACAGATATGTTCATGATAACAAGAAGGTAACTTCTTTTCCTTCTCTAATATAATTGATAAGGTGCCAGGTCCCCATGTTCCTCATTTCTTTATTGTCACACTTGATTGCTGTAAACTCTGGTCATATGCTTAAGTTCAGCTTTGTGTGTGCTTGTAGATAAACACAGCCAGAAATCAACAGAATTACGGTTAGTTTAGTATTTATTTCAGCTACTTCACTGGTACAGAAATTGTGTAGAGCTGACCTCTCAGGTAGACTTTCCCCTCTAAATACCACTCAGTCCTTGTACTGGCATTCCTTCATAAGGATGCATAGGTGTACTGTCATAGCTGGGCACACCCAATGTGAACAGAACATTTTAGGAAAATACTCCCAGCTGTGGCATCCCCAGCAAAGCCTGTGGACTGGAGGGCCTCTGGGTGTTTTTCCGCATCTCCAGCATCTCAGGATGGTGGACATGATGGAGAGAGGACTAAAGCAGGAGCATAACTGCCTTATGTCTCAGCCATGGGCTCTTTCCTTTTTTTAAATAAAAAACTATCTTTTCTCATTTTACATACCAATCCCAGTTCCCACTCCCTCCCATTCTCTCCTCCCTCCTCCCATTCTTTCCGCACACCCCTCATATCACTCCCACATCCATTCCTCAGAGAGCATAAGGCACATTGCTTTGAGTCAGGACCAAAGCTGTCCCAACTATATCTAGGCTGAGCAAGGTCTCCCTCCAAAGAGAATGGGTTCCAAAAAACCAGTACAAGTAGTAGGGATAAATCCTGGTCTCACTGCCAGTGGCCTCCCAGTTTGCCCCAGCCATAAAACTGTCACCCACATTCGAAGGATCTAGTTTGGTCTTAATGCTGGTTCCCTCACTGTCAGGCCAGAGTTGGTGAGCTCCCATTAGCTCAGGTAAGCTGTTTCAGTGGGAATCCCCATCATGGTCTTGACCTCTTTGTTCATATTCTCATTCATCCCACTTTTTGACTAGACTTTGGAAGATCAAGCCATGGGCTCTGTCTTAAATCTCTCTCTGAAAGTATGTGCTGTCAACTTAAAATCAGTGTCTCAGCTACAAAGAATAACTGTGAGAATGTCCTTCAAAGAAAGGATTAAGTAGAACAATAGATGAAATGCATTTTTCTAATCTTTTCCCCCCATGAAGCCTAAGATGTTGTATTTTTAAAATTTCTTTCTAATTTTGACGATGACATGACTTGATTTTCCCTGGAAAACCCCAGGGATTTTCAGTGTGTTGATTCTGTTCAGTGTGGTTAGCAAAGCCTCTTTCTGATGGAGGGTGCAGAGTGTATTATTCTAACCTGTTACACGTTCTTGACTATTTTCTGGTAATTGGTTCTGTAAATGTTTACCATTCCTTAGAAAGAGCCTCCTAAGACTTCAGCTCAGTTTTTCTAGTAAATGTCATGCTGTAAATTTCCCCTTGCGCATTGATTGAGCTGCATCCACTGTATGGATGCATATCCATATCCATATCCATATCCATATCCAGGTGTCGTGTTTGTTTTCACTCTTCTAACTATTTCCACCATTTGAGGTTCTCTAACTCGTGGCTTGTTTTAGGTGCCTTTATTTGTAAACATTGGGGGGTTGTCATTTTCCATCTTCTGTTAACTAGATTCCTATTTCAGTCCATTAAGGTCTGAAAACAGATACTTTTATGGTTTCTATTGTTTAAAATTTATTGGATTTTGTTTTGTTTGTGATACTGGAAATCAAACCCAAGGCCACACACTTTTTAGGAGGCAGTTTACCATTAAGCCATACCTCAAGCCCTAAATTCATTAAGGTTTTTTGTGGTGCTGTAGAAATGGCTCGGCTGTTAAGAATACTTGCTGCCCTGCAGAAGATCCAGGTTCAGTTCCCAGCATCTACATGAGGTGGTGCACAGTCACCTTTAAATCCAGTTCCAGGGACTCCAATGACCTCCTCAGACCTCTCTGGGTACCTACACACATGTGCACATACAAATTAAATACTTTTGAAAAATAGGATTTTAGTATGATTTAGGTTATCTATGAATTTTCCATGTGTGCTTGTAAAAAAAATAAAAAAAATAAAAGTAAATCTTTTAAGTTTTATTAAGTCCTTCAGTTCTCAAAGTGAATCCATTCTTCTTCATCTTCCCCTAGTGGTGTGTTGTTTGTAACAAAGGGAACATTTGGACAACTTACATGTGAATGGCAGTATAGTTTTGATGAGTTTACCAAAGAGCCATTCATTGTTCATGGGAGAAGACTGCGTATTGAAGCAAAGGTATGTAGAACAGACCAGTTTTTGATATTTATATTTTCTAAAATAATGCACTGGGGTTGTCTCTGATCTGTCTTTTATGAATGCTGCTTTGTCTCAGGATACTTAGACAATGTAATTGTAGTATCCGTAGGAGGGAAAAAGCATTTCTTTATTGTATTTCTACAACTGGGTTTTCTTTTTAATGAACTTACAAATTCTGTTTGTAGGAACGAGTGAAATCTGTATTTCATGCCAAAGAATTTGGGAAAATAATTAACTTCAAGACTCCAGAGGATGCTAGGGTAAATATAATTAATCTTTTATTTAAGCCTCAAAGAAGCATCTCACTTTGAAGCCATATTTTTCAGAAGGTAAATTTTGTTTAGGTCTTTTGTTTTTAACAGCTTTTGTCTGTTTAATTAATGATATGTCCTTCAACCATCTTCCAGTATATTCAACACTCTGACTTTTTATATCAAATTGCTCTTCATTTTTTTATTTTTGAGACAGGGTCTCACTATATAGTTCAGGATATCCTAGAACCCACCGTTCTAGGACCTCTTAAGAGCTCAACAACCTCTTAAGAGCTGAAATTACATGTTTCAGCATGTTCTCCTGTTAAATGCTAACTGTCATACTTCAGTTTTTAAAAGTCAGCAAACAAACACCAAGAATCATTCTGTTCTGGTGTTAATATGTCCACTACAGAAGAGAGAGTATAACTCTGTGTCGCTAATTTCTTTATTGTACAGTAAAGTGGTGTAACAAAACAAGAAAGAAACCAAGCCTGTGGTCAACAGGTAGGGTTTATTTAGTATTTCCTCTCTTGCTCGCTAGCAGAGCTTTGAAGGAAATCAGTTAACCTCAGTTTCTTTGGAATAGGAGTGTTCTAACAGACTGCACATGCTTTGGGTCATGACAAGGAAGAAAAGGAAGCCTGTGAACTGATGTCACATTAGTCAGAGCTAAGACCCTGTTCTCGTGCAGCAGTGGCTGTGTGGAGCAGCTCCCCTAAGAGCACTGGACCTTTCTCTTCACCCTGCCTCTTGCCTTCTTACCACATTCTCCAGAAAATAGGATTATCTTCCAGTTCACTTGTCGCATCTAGACATTAATTTCTCTCCTCCTACATACCGTGGACCAGTTAGTGTATGTTATGCAGTTTAACACATGCTTTGCAATTTCTGTCAAGGTATTGTGAATAAAAATAACATTGGTGTACTAATCATAGAAAGGGTAAATGAATTACCTAGAAACAGGAATAAAACACTGAAATTTTAATATATTTATGACCTGGAACAAGGAGACAGAGTAGAAATAATACCTGAACATTTCCTTGAAGGTAGACTTTATTATTGCTTCAGTTTCATTAATTTTTATTGGAGTGTGTGTGTGTGTGTGTGTGTGTGTGTGTTTCAGTCTTGGTAAGGTACATTCATCTTGAATTTATATATGACCACTATTTTGGTACATAGCTATAGGTAGTAATGTCTGATGATATTTATTTCTATGGTGTCATTTTGTAATGTCATTTCTGGTTCTGAGTTTTCTTCTTGGTCTAATTTGTTTATCTTTTCAAAGAGTAAAGACTTCATTGATTCCATTGTCTCCCTGTCATTTATTTGTTTTGATTCTTATGCTTTCCCTCTAACTTGAAGTTTGACTTGTTTTTTTTTTCCTGCTTCCTTAAAGCACAGTAAAATGGTTTATTCTCTGTGTCCATGTTGCTTTGTATCAAATTCTAATCTCTTTCTACAACTTTTGATCCAAAATTGATTTTTCTATAAGTATAGCTATTCCTGATTTCTTCTGAATTCCATTTGCATGGAATATCTTATTCAGTCCCTTCACTTGTAATTCATATATGTCCTTAGAGATGAATGCATTTCTTATAAATCACATAGTAGATTTGGGTTTGGGGTTGTATGGGTTTCTTAATCTAGTCAGTCACACTGTCTTTTACTTGGAGTGTTTAATCCATTTATATTCCATATCATTATTCATAGGTGAGGACTTAATGCAGCCCATGTAGAACTCGAGTTTAACTGTCATGGCTGTGCCCTTCTCCCCAACAGGCGGTATCTTGCTCTGTGCTCTGCTGCCTGCAGTTGGGGGAGGAGTGCTAATTGTAATCAGTCACCTAGCATAGTTCCATTGGCCCAGTGACCAGGAGTTAGTTGGGGTTTCACTGTGGTATGGCATGATTGAGTTTCAAGACTAAGACCTGTGCTAGACTGTCTTGCCCCTGAGTGAGGGGCAGCTTTCTATGCTGAGTTGATTGAAGTTGAGTTATAGTGTAGTGTGGTATCGCTTACCTTCCTTAGATGTCTTTTGATCTCAATAAGCAGGCATATGTCTCACCTGACTTCCTTAGCTCTTGTAAAGGCAATTTGATACATGAGTGGCTGTTCAACTTGGTAGGAGACAGCCACCAAAGGATCTTATTTAACTGCCTTCTAAATCTTTTGGAAATGGGACCCAGCTATATTACAACTTTTACTTATCATGCAGATCCCACAATCATGGGCATTGCTCATAAAAAGGTTTGCATTTCATTTTCATAATCTCTAGTCCTTTCAGCATAAATTTTTATCCTGAGATGATCAAAACTGCTCAAAGATGTTACTGTGCTACTCCCAACTACAGATTCTTTGTCTTGCTTTAACTGAAACTTCTACATACAGAATGGCGCAAAGTGGAAAGAGCTTTGTAACAATACTGACTTTTCAGACATTGTCAGTTGTCTAATCACCAAATTATACTTTTTCTGGCAGAATAGTTTATTGTACTTTTCTTTTTCTCAAGATGATCCTTTAATTCCCAAGATGAACGTCTTATTCCAAGGACCTTAGAGAAGTGCTATCCTCTGAACTCGGGACTGTGTCCGTGCTCTCTTCTGTAGTCTGTAGGTTAACTGCTGGCTATCAGCTTATGCCTAAATGTAATGTTGGCTTTGAGATTTCTACTCATTATGTTTTGTTTCATTGAGATTAGTAAATGTTGCTTTATTTCTCCCCAACAGTGGATCCTTACAAAGCTGGAAGAGGCAAGAGAACCATCTCCGAGCCTGTGAAGAGGAAATGCTGCCTGGAGGGACAGCAATCCGCTATTACAGTTCCCTTGCTGTACCTTCTAAGCCCTGTAGAGAATAGGAGTCATCCCAGGGATCCTATGCTTTTAAATGCCTTAAAAAAAAAAAAAACAGAATCAATTGGGTAAACAGCTATATGATTAAAATACTAGAAGGTTCATTCAGTTTCCTAATCTGAATCATGCATCTGGTTATGATTCTTTTTTATAAAAAGAAGTGTTTACTTCGGGGTATTCTCAGTAGTAGTAGACAGATTGCTCAGTCTTCATGTCAAACAAAATGTGGTTTCCCATTTAACACTGTAAACTTCTCTCGTGCTTACTTTGTCTCCCTAAGTCACGGGAAGTGATCAGATTAATCACTGCCTCAGTAGTGACATGAAAACTTCAGTAATTTCTTCAGAATCATGAAGTTATTTTTACAAATAAATGTTTTGGTATTTTATTTTTAAAAAAATGGTTTGGATTATACTAAAATGCATAGTATAGCTGTGAAAAACAATCTTTTTGAGATTGGACATAATACCCCTTGAATCACAGACTGAGAGGCTTTAAAAACTGAGTATCATACCCAAAAAATGGTATAATCCCTCCAGATCTTTAGAGCCTTGGAAATATTTCCTCAGGGAAACCCCATGGATTTACCCAGTTTGTGTTGTTAATAGACGGTTGTTTTTAAAGTAAAAATTTACAGCCTTAATATTGCTTACCTTCTGTTTACTGGTAACAAGAATTTAAAAATGCAAAAAGAGAATCTCTTGCTGGCATCTTAGCGCTAATGAATTATGCTCTGGAATAAAGAGCTCCTATCATGAGTTAAAGGACAAACCCTAAAATCTAACTAGTAACCCATCCTATTGTCTTGGATTAAGAATTTCAGGTTTGCCTACTCTGTAGTTATTCAGGTAAGAAACACTTAGTTAAAAATACAGGCTCATCGCTACAAAAGTTCCAAACTTCATCACAGTAAAACAAACAAACAAACAACAACAACAAAAAAAAAACCCAAGGTTACAGGTCCCCCCCCCCCTTTGGTTTTAATCCAAGATCTTTGCTCTTTACTATTGCTGGACTGTTTAAAGTGAAACAGGATGTTTGTCCAATTGTGACCTAGAAACAGAATGTCTTAATTGGCTATTGAATACACACAGTGTTCAGTCTATATTGTAATGTCACCAACTTGTTATAAACTGGTGTTGAAGTTGAAGAGTCTTGTTTGGTTACTGGGTAATTTAATCTACAGGTTTGCGAAGTCTCTTGCTTTAATGTACAACCTGGAATGAATAGCATACGAGTCTGTAGCTGCAGTTGTTGCTGCCCAAATCCTGCTATTGTTACCATATGATTTCACAGAACACATTAATTGTTATTGGTGGTGTCCCCCAGAATGTTTTCTCTGCTAAACCTAAGTTGAATCAGAAGATGACACATCTCAAATTGTTGTAGTTATGCCTCCCTAAAATGACCTTTCTTCAAGGTAAGGCGCAAGTTTTCTCTATTGCTGAGCCCCTCCAGGTTTGCAGATTAAACCTGCAAGGAGAGGTAGTTAGGAGGTCAGTATCATCTCTGTATCTGGAATGTTGCTTTTCTGGCACTACAGTCACTGCCAATAGTTAAATTAGTTACTTCTTTCATGAGTTCAGAAAAATTAGATTCATAACTCTTCAGGTATGCCATGGCAAAGTGCAAAAGTAATAGCATAGCGATTCTGTATCTTCTGGCAGCCAGCAGGATGGGTTTTATAACTGGTGCACATACATAGCTAATGTGCCTGTTCTTGTTCCTGTATCAATAAAAACCAAGAAATAGCTCTTGTTCCTTATGAAGCATGTGCCTATCCCCTCCTCCATCACTCTCTGACTGTGCACTAGAAAAACACAGGTTGTTCTAGGATAGTCTGTGTCTAAACAACTATGAGAAATAGGAACACTAACCACCATTGACATAGCCATGACATTTTATAATTTACAGTTATGTGTTTGAGTCAGTAGTCTTTTTCAGAAACCAGATCTTTTGAGAAAAATCATCCAGGAATCATAGTATTCAGATTTCTCCAATAGCTTCACTTTCACTGTGTGTGTGTGTGTGTGTGTGTGTGTGTGTGTGTGTGTGTGTGTGTGTGTGTGGTGGGGGTTCTTCCCTGGCCTCTGGAGTCCTGGATTTTTTTCATGATTTCTATCATAATCATCTCCTTCCAGTGAGTATCACTGTGTCAGTATCTAATCTGTTAAAAGCATCCACAGGTTGGTGCCCCATTCCTACCAGGTTTTTTTTTTTTAAAAAAGAAAAAAAAAGCTCAACCCTGAATTTCCTGTACTTTGGATCACTATGCTAATTGCTCCCTTGTATAGGTCTCTGCATTAGAAAGATGAAGACAAAACGCATGTGCCATATGTACTTATAGGTGTCCGAAACTATCAGGTCTGTCTGTGCTCCAGGTTTTTTCTTTTCGTTTACCTCTGCTGCAACTGAAATCCTCAGCGGCAGTGTATTTTTCAAATTATAGGTCTTAACCAGTGGGTCATGAAGTCACTTTAATAACTCAAGACAATCATATTTTTAAAATGGAATAGTAAAGAAATACAGGAACAAGAGAACACATAAGAACAAATACTCTTTCTGTTTATAATTTAAAATCACATTTTAGTGTTAGATTTTTTTAAAAGTGAATTAAAAGCCTGAAAGACTAGGTCTGTCTGGAATTGCTGGAACTGTGGCCATGCCCACGGCTCCCCTCCCTGGAAACAGGGTGGTTTTAGTTGTTTCTTAGGTATTAAAGAGCAGGCTCAGAGCACAGTGGTCACCTTTAGGATGAGCAGTCAGGAGAGCTCTTGTTCTACTGTATGAAATATTTTACTTCCCTTTCCTCGTAGAAAATCCGTGGAACCAGAAACAGCATAGACAGTTAACTCGGCAGATGGCACCCAAAAAGACCACAGGCTGTGGTAGAGGTCCCTCGCTACAGGGCTTCTAACTCCCATCTGCCTTCTGTCTGGCTCATCATGCAGGTGGCACAGATCCTGACAAACCGGTAGCTAACCATTATTGTAGAACGGGAACACTCTCCTGCTGAGGGTGCCATACAAATAACTGTCAGTACATTTTAACTAAAAATACTGCATGTATTCATTTCCATAAGACCTAAGTAGAAAAGGAAGACTTGCATTTCTTATATCAGATTAATTCAAATTCATCAGTCTGCTTTTCATTGGTGCTGCATAGAATCACATATCCTTCTTCACTCTAGAAAAGAACCTTTGCCCTCTGCCTGATCTTCTGGATATATTTTTGAAGTTTATACTTCATTGCCAATGCTAAAGCATCTGAGTTTACACTAGTTGGCTAGATTGTGTTTTCTAGGATCTGTTGATGTAGTGTAGAGGTAAAGCACTATACCCAACAGCATGACTTCCCCCACTGACCTAGAAGGTGGTGCCTTGCTAAATGAGAGGGGGCTGTGTCTTATCAGAAGCCCTGCTAATGTTTCTTTAATTAAAACCTTTTCTATGTATTGCCTCTTTTGTAAAATAATCTCATGTCATTTAAAAGTATTTTTACTTTAGCATTAAAGGTTCTTGATTTTTCTTAAGCATTATATTATTCTTTAAAAGAGGAAAATTTGATTTACCCAAAGCTTGACACATAAGAAATGTAACTTCAGATTTTACAGGTCGATATGAGTATTTTTTCAAAATTGAGGGGTTTTTTTACAAATATAAATTTGAGTTGTAGTTTTAACACTTGCTGTGATCTCTATCAAATTGCCTCGATTTAAAACCTGTCACTGAGTACGTTCTGTGATGGCAGTGCTTCCTTCTAGTAAACTGTCTGTAGCAAGGACCCTCGTGAGGCTGTGAAATAAAAATGTCTAATGACTAGAAGTGTTACCTACAGCGGAGCGGGACAAAACCCTCAGTGTTTATGATGTCCTCTTACCACCATTATTTAATTGACTGTATACAAGTTGCCAGTGTTTGGGCAGAAAAACATTTCAAAAAGCAACATACTAGCTGGGCGGTGGTGGCGCACGCCTTTAATCCCAGCACTCGGGAGGCAGAGGCAGGCGGATCTCTGTGAGTTCGAGGCCAGCCTGGTCTACAAGAGCTAGTTCCAGGACAGGCTCCAAAGCCACAGAGAAACCCTGTCTCGAAGAATCAAAAAAAAAAAAGAGAGAGAAAAAAAGCAACATACTATAGCTTAGAAAGAATATTCTCAGTATCACTACATACAAGCCCACCAATAATTATTATTATTATATTAGGACTAAATTATATTTAGGACCATTATTTAAATGGTCATCTCTGTATACAAGTGTACTACAGTTAATGAAATTTTGGGGGAAGGTGTGCTTTAAAAATACCTTCTTGCTAGTTTTTTAATTGTACAGTTCCATTTCTATGCAATGTCCAGACTAGTGTCTAACTATTTTTATATTGACTTAATAGCCTGTGCTTCTTTGAAATGTTTATTATTATTTGTTGAAAAACATGACCATTGGTTATTATAGGTTTTAAGGTATTCCTCATTGCATCAGTATTTCCTTTTCCATTCCTAGTATCTCTTGTATGTAAACATGAGCTAATTATCTGTTACACTGTGGTTGCTGAAGTTTTGTATATTTTGATATAGTCTTAACACAGGCATTTCAAATGAGGTTCTTATTTTTAAAACTAATCTTAGTCTTGTTCTTTCTAAAAATTGGCTGGAAATACTAACACTTGAAACAGTACCTATTTCTTGGAGGTGGTGACTGCATGCTAAAATGACTGCCCAGTGTAACCATATGTGAGCCCAATAAAGCTTTCTGGTCTTCAGTCTGTTTTGATTATTGAATAGAACCAGGAATATTCACCTTCTCTTTCCTGTCTAAAATCTACCTCTCTGTGGCCCAAGGCTCTCCAAAAGATCAGTGTCCTGACTTTTTAGTTGAAGTGGATAGCCTTCTAGCCAAGCATGCTCACCATTAACTAAAAGTTTGAGGAAATACCTGGTGAATGGTTAGCCACCAACTTCAGATGGCTAATTTTCTCTGGCAGTTGTGGTGAGTATATTTTAAAAAGATAGGCTAAGGGAGAATTTCTGCACAACTAATTAATATTGACAGAAATCACTGACTCACTCCTGATATGGAGAGTTAACTTTGCTGTAACTGAAAAAGGAATTTGTTACCACCCTTTGATTTATTCCACACCTCTCTAGCCTTAAAGTCATCAATTTGTATCAATCAAAGGTTAAATTGTTAATAACTCAATGCTAGAAGGTACTCGATGTAGTGATATTTTGTTTATGTCTTAACAAGTAAAGCTTGCCTGAAGATCAAAGTGCAGAGCTAAGCCACTAGAGGTTGGAGTGGTGGCACACACCTTTAATCCCAGGACTTGGGATACCAGCACTAGGGAGGTAGAGACAGGAGTGATATGGCTGAGTAGAGAGAAGAATGTAAGATTTGGTGGAGACAGTTGCAGTCTGAGGATGCAGTCTGAGGGCAGGAACGCCCCTTTGGTTTGAGCATTGTAGAGGTAAAGGTCTCCAGTGCCTGCTGCTCTGCTCCTTCAGCTTTCACCCCCATCTGACTCCAGATTTCCTTTATTCATACCAATTAGAATGCATGCTACAACTTGAAAAGAGAATCCCACATTGCTTAACATCCTTGATTCTGATTCTGTTGATATGCTTCTCTTTAGATTAATTGGCTAATGAGACTAGTTAATCACCTTTAACCATTCGTGAATGTTTTCTTTCTTTGATTTTAAATGTCTTTAAGAGCTATCCCTTTGTCTTTCTCTTGATGGCTACATGTTTAAAATAAAATTTAGCATCTGTTTGTCCAGTTCATGTGTTAAGATTGGCTTTCAAAACCTAAAGCTACTTTGGTAGAATGTGTTTACCCTTGGAATTGTTCCAACAAGTTGACAAACTGAAGGTCTGGTAACTGAGTATAAGAAAGGCTTAGAGCCAGGCGGTGGTGGCTCACGCCTTTAATCCCAGCACTCGGGAGGCAGAGGCAGGCGGATCTCTGTGAGTTCGAGGCCAGCCTGGTCTACAAGAGCTAGTTCCAGGACAGGCTCTAAAAAAAAAGCTGCAGAGAAACCCTGTCTCGAAAAACCAAAAAAAAAAAAAAAAAAAAAAAAAAAGGCTTAGTTCAGCTCTAGGAATTTAACCATGGGGTTCAGCAACAGATATAGCCAATCTGAGAATGTTTATACAGACTCAACTAAGTAAACCTACAGTGACTGGAAGCATCGAGACTGAAAATGCATAATAGTATACTGACACTCTGGAACATCCAATCCAGCAGTGCACCACAGAGAGGTTACTGCTTTTCCCATGATGTTACTGGCTCACTGGGAACTGCAGTTTACAACTGCCCATCATCTCAAGAGAGTACCAGGCCAAAAATTACTAGCCCGAGAAAGGATAAAAATTCAAAGTATAGTTCCTCTTGGATATATGTCACTTTCTCACTGTTATAAAGGCTAAAGCCTTATAAGTTAGAGACCCTTTGAAGATTTCTGGGAGGTAGATACACCCTAAGTACACACATACCTCCCAATGAGCAGTGGAAACAAAGCCATCCTAGGCCTTCAGTCTGAATCACTCTACTTCCTGGGGATCGGGACCTGCTCTGTTTACTGAGCCAGCTATGAAGGATCTCCAGCATACAGAGATGAATGAAGACTTACTTCAAAAGGGGGAAACAGGAAAACTGCTGAGTTGTTGGTAAGACTGGCATTTTTCATTTGAATAGAACCATCTGCAAGCTCCAAAAAACACGTCGTCATCAGTGCTCTTGGTAGAACAGTATATTCTCAGTATCCAGAAAGGCACAGTGTACACAGTTCAGACAGCAGATTTGTGATTACCATCAGTTTTGGCAAGGCTTACATGACATTTGTTAAACAAGTTATGCTTTAGCCATTCCGTAAGTTTATAAAGACCTGACCGTATGCATTAAGATACACACATGCACCATCTAGAGTCCGTTTCTCTTCTCGGCGTACTCTCACCACCAAATTGTGGCAAAATTAAATTAGAAGTTGGGATAATAATAATTTGGCTTAGAAAGTTGACAAGAATAGAACTACTGTTTTTTTTTTCTTTTAAGAAAACTTTGCTGGGGGCTTGCACAGCACCCTGGGTTCCATCCCAAGCATCACATAAGCTGATCGTGCTGACATACATCCTATGCACTTACTAACCTGTAAATATCAATGTCAAAATCATACAGTTTGAGACCTCTTGATGTCAGGAATAACTAGCAACAGGGTGAACACTCTCCTGCTCTAATTAGGCTATGTATATGAAGACGAGAATCAGAAGTTCAAGGTTATCCTCGACTGTACTATGTTTGAGACCAGCATGGAATACGTGAGACCCTGTCTCAGAAAAGAAAATAATCCTTGCTGAATATCAACAATTCCAACAAACACTTGGGGAGTCCAGGCAGGAGGATCAAGGCATTCCTCAGTTACATAGCAGATGTGGATTGGAAGCCTGCCTGGGTCACTTAAGGCCTTGGCTTTAAAATTAAAGAATTAAAATAATCAGGGTCGGGGCGGGAGGGGATGCATAGAAAAAAGTCTGGTTGTTTGGTACAAATGTTAGATGAGGGGAAGAAATGTTAGAAATATCTTTCAAGGTTTATTTAAAAATCATTGTCTATTAAGATTTCTTAGTCATCCGAATTAATCCTAGAGGTCTGAAGGCATGATCTGTGAATTATCAAGTCCCCTCTGTTAGTGATCTGAATAGTGATTGAATAGTTTAAGGGGGAGGGGCGTCACAGAGCCTTTTGAAATTCTATAAAATACCAAACTCAGAAGTTATCCCTGACCTCACAGCCAAAAGATAAGTAAAGACAAGACAAGAGTTGGTGACACTTAGAAGGGTTGGTAGAGCAAGTGTCTTTGAAGTTACACTATCCATCTCTGTGCCTGTAGGCTACGTAATGTCCTTGGAGCCTGGCCCAGAGATCACCATCTGTCTGGGAGGAGTGGGTCACAGCATTTACACCAAGTTGAATTCCCGTAGGTTTAGCTGTAGGATTGTGTCTTTGACAGCAGCAAACACAAAGCGGATATTCTCAGTGTCTGTAGCACATGTGAAATGAGAATAGATGACCTTCTCTTTGTCAGGATTCTGGTCTTGATACAGCTTCAGGATAAAGTCCCTGGCAGCTTTGACATCTTGCTTTGGTCCTGGTCATGAGAGGAATAAAGATAACAGACTCACCATCATGTCCTCCCACAATCCATTTTTTATGTATTATTGTTCTTATTTCAGATCCTTTTTATTTCATACCTAAGGAAATGTTACCTGGAATAGTTATTATATTTCATATAAATCTATAAAATGTTTTAAAAATATTTTCCGTTTTATGGAGTATATATGCATGTGCCCAGAGAATAATTCCATGTTATCGTCGGGCAATGCCATGCACCTCCATTGACAAAGATCTTTCTTTGGCCTGCAGCTCACCAACTAGGCCAGCTAGACTGACTGGTCAGCAAATCCCAGTGGTCTGCCTATCTCTGTGATTATAAATTCTCATTATCATCCCTGCTCTTTTAGGTTAGTTCTGAGGATTGAAGTTGGTCCTATGCTTGCTTCCAAAGCAAATGTTTTTACCAACTGAACCAGCCATTCCCTTGCCCAAAGTTTGGTCTTTTTAAAGTATCTACTGGAATCTAAAAATTGTATTGTACAGTGACTTGTCTAAAAATAGTGGCCTAGTTTTGTTTTCTAACCACTAACTTGCACAGACAGGCAGCTGTGGGCTGGGGGAGGGAGGTGTGGTGCAGAAACTAATGTTATTAGTTTGGTTTTAAAGCCTGACAGTTCGATACTATACTGTCAGAGTGTTTAATCAAAGGAAGGGTATGATGAAACACTTAACATGTAATACCAATTTCAAGAGTATACTGTTTGAGACATCTTGTGCCAGGAGTGATTAGTGAGCATGAGAACTGTCCTGTCTTGAGCAGGTTACATACATGAAGACTCCAGCACCCCACAAAGCAGCATGTACTCTGACTGAAGCTGCAGGAGTCAGCTCTACCAGGGAAAGCTGAGTGAATGCATATGCAGCAGAATGGCCAGGCTGCCAGGGCAACAGAAAGCTGGAGACAGGTGCAGAAGGGTTTCCTAGGTGAGGCTCCCAAGTGGGGGGCTGACTAGTCAAGTGGAGTAAGCCAAATGAGTTGGCAAATGTATTCAGGCCCTTGCAGTGGCACTTGTTGAAATGAAAACACCGTGAGAAGCATAATTTGAAGGGAGACGTGAGAGCCATCAAGGAGGCTCCCAGAAAGCCATACTGAAGACTGGAGAGTCAATGAGGCTGGTGTGAGAGCAGCATTCCCCAAATACTTACCTGTGTATTCTGGGAAATAACTAATTAGATGAGAGTACATGATTTTCTCTTCCAAAAGGTCCTTCTTGTTTAAGAACAAAATTACAGATGAGTTCAGAAACCAGGGGTAGGTGATGATGGTTTTAAACAAGGCTTTGCTCTCTTCCATACGGTTCTAGGGAGAAACCAAGTTAGGATGAGTCAGAAAGAAAAGCAAGACTTGGAAACAGCATGCTAGAAGGCTGGGTACGTCCGTCAGTCCTCTCCCCTTAGGGTCACTGTTCTTATAATGGCAAGAATGTGGGCCCATCAGACCTGCTACCATTTGCCCTACCACCTGCCCCTCCCCCACATACCTGATTTTCTCAGCATTTTTTGGAGCACTAACTCGTCTCTTGCCCTAAACAAGGTTCTTGTGCAAACTTGGAGCAAAAAGTTTATGTTGTTAGACAAGGTGTTTGTGTTCTGTAACTGTTGATTAACAGATGGCGAGATACCAACTTCAAGTGGGTGTATGCTTCTAACGGTCCCTCAGGAGTATTGGAACACAGGAGGACCACAACCCTGAGCCTTCCAGGCCTGCTAGACTGGTCAGAACAGAAATAACACTGCAGAGCACCTTAGCCGTGCTTTACAAATCGGATGTTGTCCCAATTTCCCAATTTAGTGGATGACCACAGCATCCCAAAAATTTAACTTTCCCAAATCCATAGAGACATGAGTCATGTGACAGTTATACTCATGAACAATAATTTTAAACAACATTTTTTTTCCCTAAGGAAAAAAGCAAGAACTTTCTGTTAGAGGAAGAAGCAACCCTAAACCATCGAAGCTCCGCACATGCTCCAAAGGGATGCACCATGAATGTACTTCTCTACAAGCCCACACCTGGGCATTCTCCCATTCTGAAGACTGAAGTCCAGAAAGTTATTATCAGAGAATTAACTCATTCACTTTTAGAGATTCTCTAAAGTCTAGAATTATCTTAATCTCCAAAAGAAAAAAATCTGTATAGCAGAATAGATGGATCTAATACATATCTACAAGTGGAAGGAATGGGCAAGAATAACAACCATTTACGTTCTCTCGAAACACCTGTGATTCCTATGACTTTTGTAGGAGAAATGAATATGTTTAATTTCTAATAATATTGGACTGGGCTCTTGGTGCGCTGAGCACACAATCCTTTGACTCTTCTGAGAAATACCACAACTCCTAAGAATTCCTATTTTTTTATGCTGAGAACTATCTCTTGAAATTCCTCTTGGGAGAGCTATAGCAGCCACTATTACTTTGATGACACAAGTAAATGTGTTCACCCTCCCCTAATTAACTAATATAATGGAACTCCTCAGAGAGAAGCTTCCACTCAAGAGGTACAAGATATGATTTGTTCATGGGCCAATGCTTAATCCTGGCAGCACACTGATGGTTGACATCCCTGTCCTTGAAACAAGAGCCAAGATATCTTGCATACATTAAGAGGAAAAGACCATTAGGAGGACATTGGTATTCTTCAGAAAATAACCTGACGAAGTGACCAACAGTCCTGGTCACTTTCTGTCAGGGCATCTAATGGAACTAGAGCCAGCCAGCACCTTGCAGCTTTGCAAGGCACAGTACCTGCCTGGACTGGGCCAGCCCCAGATGCCTGGATGAGACCTTGAAGGAGAGCAAGGCCAGATGCAGTCTCAGGTGCTGCTCTAATCTCTGAACTGCTCCATGTGTGGGCACCCCTGCTCTGACAGCTCAGCTAAGATCCTAGTTTGGGAGCAGCATTCTCTGGAGGCTGAGGGGTCCGCTCAGATGGTATCTGTTAGAAACAGACTGGGCTGGGGATAGCTAGCATGATGAAGCCACAGGTTTAGTCCACACAGTGGCACACAGCTATAATCCCAACACTTAGGAGTTGTAGTGTAAGGCTGGAGGATAATAAAGTGAAGGTTACCCTTTGCTTCATAGGCAGTTTGAGGCAAGCTTAGGCCGCACAAGACCCAGTCTTGAAAGAGGTGGGATGGGGGAGGGGAATTGTTAGACAATATTATATGTATTAGGGTCTCTGAAGGGACTTGGAAATGAAACTACCTCCATTGGAACCCAACAAAGATAGCTGTAGTGCAGGACCCAAAAGGCAGACATTTTTTTCCAACATGCCACCAGCAGTAAAAATCTTAGTTTTTTCCTGTTTTCCACCCTTCATGACCCATGACATTTACCTGGAGGGAACTTTGTGAACATCCTTACTCTCAGACTATAGCCACCATCAGTCAGCTAAATCAGAGTCTGGTATTTGACTCAGGAAATGTTCCTTAGGAAATTCTGGGCAACTACCTTGGATCTAGGGTTCTGGTCCACAACTCTCAGTATGCAGTAGGCTACACCATTTAAGTTCGTCACACGAAGATGAAGTCTTCTGGTTGGTTTGTTTGTGCTTTTTGAGTTGTTTGTTTCTTGTCTTGTTTATTTTTTTTTTAAGACTATGGAGCCTTGACTAGCCAGGAACTCTCAGAGATCTGCCTGTCTTTGCCTCCTGAGTGCTGTGTCACCAAACCTGGCTCTGAAATCTGATGAGGTCTGTCTCAGGATGTATTTTGTTGTTAAGTGACATGTGACAGTATTTAAGTTGCAGGGGACTTTGGAAATGGGTCTGCAGTGCACCAGTCGGCTGCATTAGTAACAGACACCTGAGTGCTGGCTTCTAGAAAACTGAAGAAATAAGACCATCCTCCACAGTTACCACCCCACCCCAGCGGCATACCTCATTGTCACACTCGGCCAGGACCTGGTCATATTCACTCAGAGCAACCAGGAAAATGATGGAGGTGACGCTCTCAAAGCAGTGGATCCACTTCCGTCGTTCAGAGCGCTGGCCACCAACATCCACCATCCTGCTCAGTGAAGAGAGATGGCCAGAGTTGGAATGCACAGCTCCAGGAAAAGGGATGCAGGTCCTTACACCATGGAGTTAGTAACCTTTGTGGTCCTCGGTGATTTCGCGGGAAGGGGTTCTTAAGGTTAGTGTTAGAACAGTGCTGCCCTGGGCGGTGGGAACCATTGGTGGATTCCAAGCAAAGGACTCGGATGGAGCCTTCCTGGAGACACTGGGTAAGAACCTGCTGCGGAAGTCCTTTACTCCAGCCGCCCACACGGAGCCCTAGGACACGAAGGGGACAAAGGCAAGCCATCTTCCTGGGACCTCTTCTGCAGGTCCTGTATTTAACGTATGAGTTGTATTCTGTCTTTCGGGACTGTGTGCGTGTGTGTGTGTGTGTGTGTGTGTGTGTGTGTGTGTGTGTGTGTGTGTGACATGCACATGAGAGCAGGGGGCCTGAGGACAAAAGAGGCCATTGGGTCTCCTGGAGCTGGAGTTACAGGTAGCTGTGAGCCTCTCGGTGTAGGTGCAGGCATTTCAACCCAGTCCTGTGGCTCTGAAGGCAAAACCTGGCCACCAAAACTCTGGCAAACTCATTCTGAGATGCCTGGGAGGTTGCAAGCAGCCTTTGAAGTTGAAAACGTTTAAACCCACAGCTAAGGAGAGAGTGCCCACTAAATGAGACATGGAGAGTATTGTTTACCACCCTCTCCACGTGACAGCGCTGAAGAAGAGCTAAAACAGACCGTAATATTGGACTCGATGTGGGAGGGCTAGAAAGGTGTGTAAGGATCATCGTTAGAAAGGATAGAGGGATAATAGATACACGAGCTTTGAGGGCTTGGAGAGGTGGCTTAGGGGTTAAGAACTCCTGTTGCTTTTCAAAGGGCCTGAGTTCAGCCTGAGCACCTAGACGTCCGAGGGGATCTGATGCCCTCGTCATCTCCAGGGACTCCTGCACACCTGGCACACATATATACACACTGAGACACACACACACACACATAAACAAAATAATTTTTAAAGGTGCTTTGAAATTTCCAGTGTTTTGTAAATGACCTGTATTATTATTTATTTTTCATATACAAAGTTCACTAAAGATTTGTTCATCCTAAGAGTGTTATTATATAAATAGATACATTTTACACAGCTATAAGTACTCCATATATATTATAAAACTAATATACTTTTATATTCATGGCTTTTCTTTAAGGATAAATCTCAGACAAGGTAATAATGGAAAGAGAAATCTTACTCAACATTAAGGGAAAATATGTTAGCATTTGTGTGGTCACAGGAGTGCACATCTGTGTGACTACACATAAGAAAGTTTTTCCTGTTGGGAATAGCCCAGAAATCCCTCTGTTGTGGATCTTGGAACCCCAGAAGGCTATTGAGACCTAAGAGCTGCTAGGAATCACACACCTAATAACTCCTAATACACCCAATCCTCGCACACCTCAGGACAGGTCCCCTGAACAGACTGACTCTTAAAGGCCTCTGTCTGGGAGACAGACTTACCGGAAGATGATGTTCTCCAAGTCAAATGGATACTCTATGATGCCGGTGGTGGGCACCCGAACACGAAGGACATCCTGTTGCGTTGGCACGAAAGAGGGCATGGCAATTCGGTCAATGTCAGTCAGGTAACTGTGACATTAAAGAGTTGAGACGTTGAGGCTCCATTGTGAGAAAGGAAAACAGCCTTCCTTGCTCAAGGAAAGTCCTCCCTGACTACAGGGCCCCCACAAGACTTGGAGGCCAACAGTAACATGCAGAGGTGACTATGCCAGGCCTCAATCCTCCCAAGACCATTCTGAAGGGGTCAGGACTCAAGTAAATCTGGAAGCCTTCTGAGAATGCAGGCCACTCCATCCCAGTTCCCAGCTGCATCATCTCTGTGGCCATGAGGGGAGCAGCAACCTAGAGACCAAGGAGGTGGGAGACGATACTGGTCCCTCACCCGCCAGACCTGCCCACTTGCCTCCATCCAAGAACATTAATAAATAGACACTGTTCTCTGAAGGCTCTGATCAGTGATAAGAACAGCTTCTATGATAATATGCAGTTGTCAAACAGGCCATGAAACAATTCTCTCAAAATAAGAACATTTTCCTGTTAAGAACCCTGGGAAGTGAGACATCTAAAATAATTCAAAATTTGTTTCATGTTATTTGGTATTTATGTGTATTGAAGTTCTGACTTTAAAGACATGTATTTTTTTCTAAAGTCAAAAGAATTCCTTTAAAATACACCTCACCAGGGAGTGTAACTCAGTGTTCAGAGTACTTGCCTAGCATGCACACAGCACTAGGTTAAAGCCAGCACCTCCTACAACATGGTGACACATGCCTGTAATCACAGCACTCAGGAGGTAGAGGTAGGAGGATCAGAAGTTTAGGGTCCTGCTGAAATACATGGAGAGTCCAAGGCCAGCCTGGGCTAGAGACTGTGTCTTCAAAAACTCACTTAAGTCCTTACAAAAGACCTCAGCTAGCAATGGCGTTGTCTCTGCTGCTTTCTCTAGCACATCCTAAATATCCAGGGCTGAGCATGTCACCCTAGCGACGCACCTCACCAACTTCAAACTGCTGGGCCCACTTTTTTTGCAGCGCTCTCCCTGTATCCTGTGTTCTGCTTCACAGCTTCAAATACCCATGGTCATTTATGATCCAAGAAAAAATGGGAAAATAATACCAGAAGTAAGTAATTCATTTTCTTTTTGTGTTGCTTTTGTGTTTTGCAAAGCTACAGACAACAATTCATGAGATTCCAATCCAGTGCCATTCTGAGTAGCAGGATAAAATCTGTCACTGGTCCTTTATGTGCGATATGTGCTTTTCCTAGTGTATCCCACCCACCTGTTAGTCACTCAGTAGCTGGGCCAGTTATCACACTAACTGCCATGGGATCACAGTGTTGGAAACCAAATAGCTCAACTTTTACTCAATAGCTCTTACTATACCTAATTTATAAGTTCATCTTATGCTGTGTCTATCTAGGGAAAAACACAGAATACAATGCCATCATCTGTGATTTGGGGAATCTGCTGGGGACTCTGAAAGTGGCCCAAAATTATGAGTGGGTGATAAGGGAGACACACCACAGTGATGGGTTGATTGAAGAGTGATTAGAACACCAGACTGTGCCGTTTCTGACATTAGAGGGCATTGGTTGGTTGCCACATAGCCCTTAGCATGCTACCTGGTACACTCACTTGGGCAGTATAAATGCAAATCTAAAGGGCGCATACCCTTTAATCCCAGCACTCGGGAGGCAGAGGCAGGCGGATCTCTGTGAGTTTGAGGCCAGCCTGGTCTATAAGAGAGAGTTCCAGGACAGACACCAAAGCTACACAGAGAAACCCTGTCTTGAAAAAAAAAAAAAAAAAAACGCATATCTAAAAATGCAGACATTACTAGTGCTGGGATTAAAGGTGTGCGCCACCACCGCCTGGCTTTTCCTTTTTTTTAAGACAGGGTCTAGCCTAGGTTCACAGGCTGGCTGGAGATGCTCCTGCTCCTGCCTCCCCAGGCTGCTATCCCACATCTACTGACTCTCAGGACTGGCATCTATCTGCCTTTATTAACTGCTGTTGTCTTCTGTATAATCCGTTTGCCTCCCCAGCCATCCCGGCATGCCTCCCAGTAAACTTGCTTAAGTTTTCAAGATTTCCACTGAATTAGTCCTACAAGCAGTTCTGGTGAGCTTTCTCCAAATGGATGTAGACCCACAACACTGTCACAAGGCCAGCGACAGCAAGCTGCTTCTGGGAGGAAATGGGGGTGGGAGTGGGTGGGAGCAGCCCCTGACTCCTTAGACTTTCTTCCTCCCTTCTCCGTTGCCAACTTCCTGGCTTCTTTTCTTCTCCTGACATTATGTTTTTTGCTGATGTAGTTGGATCAGCTGTTCCAACCTGGAATGAATTGCACACTACCTGCCTGGGACGAATGTCTAGGCAAGGTCACTAAAGCCACATAAACTAATGATGCCTTTCCTGACAGCTGTTTTGTCCGATTTGAGCTAGCTCAAGAGAAGGCCAACACCTATGAAAAATTGGGTGTTTTGGGGGTGGGGTGTCATGGTCCTGGGAGGAGGGACAGCGGTATGGAGGAGGGGAAAAGATGAGCTACAGAACTACAGACAGCAACCCAAGAAATAATCTGTGTGCTTAGTCACCTACTGATGACACACGGCCCTAGGGGACTCTTAAGAAAGGGAAACGTTGCAAACTTTCCACGGTGGTGTGCAATAGAGATTTTGGCGGGATGATGGTTTAAAGCTTTATGGATCCAAAATACGTAAGAGGTAGACTTTCTGAAAGGGTCAAAAAGTTTTGTGCTGGTCCTGCAGATGCCGATGTCTACCACTAGAGGGTAGCACAAGACCAGTGGCTGATTTAAGTAACGCCTACACCTGCCTGTGGTTTCCAAAGGAGTGTGTGAGAAGAAAGGGAACCGCAACAGGCAGGTGTGTTCTTTGCTTAAATTACAATTCCAGCACCAAAACTTAGATCCATTCTGCTAAGGGAATTTCCAATTTAATTAGGTGGGCAAAAGTGGGTACCGACCCCAGGGTACATATCGGAACCCACAGAAAATTAGGAGAGAAAATGCTAAGAGTCAGAGCCAGGGGTCGTGAAAGACCACCCCCTTTCCTCAGAGCAGGGAGTGAAGTCTTGCAGAGTTGGCCTGAGAGCAGTGTGGCAGCGGCTGTGTCGGGGCGGAGTACTCACTACTTAGCGGAGTCTGACAGCTGGTATTCCCGCCTCCTGTCGTAACACTCCTGGATTCCCGGATCCAGCCACAGTTGCTTGATGGCTGCCACCTGGTCCCGGGAGAGTGCCGAGACTTTGTCTACTTCCACTTCTCTGATGATCTGGGCATTTTCCTAGTCAAAGGAAAGAAAACATTGCATTAAGCAAAGGCCAGGCTAGCAGATGTGGGGATAATCATGCCCTGGATCCTGGGTCGAGGGTTCCAATAGGTACGGGGCTGTGCGCAGCAAGTCCTCAGAAACTGGTAGACTGCATGGGGCAATTTGATTGCACGTTCTGAGGAGGTAAACCGCAGATGACACGAGATCTGCACCTCAAGTCCAGCGATACTAGAGGCAGCTGCTCAGACCCAGCCCTCAAGAGTGAACAGAGACACAGTATGCTGCCCGTCTGCTCATTACAACATCTGTGTAGCCAGTGTATACACAAACTGTTGCATTGGTGGCGCAGCACGGTTGTGTGGTAGAAAGTGGGCCCACCCTGGGTGTAAGAACAGGGGCACACTATCTCTGAGAATGAAAAATCAATGCCAATTGTCAGCCGGATATTTTTCTCTTCCCTAAGACTTTTTCTTTTTTATTGTATTTAATTTTTTGATTTTACTTTGCAGAGCAGCATTAAGTTCAACAGAAAGCTTCCACTCAACAGCAAGTTCCCACATTCCAACCATATAGTTCCATGAATCACTGCACCCTGAGGAACCACTCAGGATTTTAGTCCAAATTCATACAGGTTGTAGGTAGGATTCAGTTCTTCACAATGGAGGAGACTAAGCAGCTTATTTTCTTCTTGACTGTCACCAAAGGTTTCTCTTAGGTTTTGGCAACTATACTCACATATCATGGTCACTTTTCAAACCCTAAACTCTAGATCTTTTCCCATGATGGGAAAGGATAGCATTATTTTAACTTAAACTGGTGACATTACACCATCGCTGACTGCCTGGGCCATAAACAGCCCTACAGGCAGGAGTACTAGGTCGTAGCACATCCCTCTGGTGGGTTCCTGGAGGTCTTCCACATAAGGACAAATGATTCCTGAAGTTCCTATAGAGCCCTTCTTTTATCTCTGGATTCTCCTTCTCTTTTGAGAGGGAACCCCTATTTTACTCTATCACACAATCTAGTCAAGGGAGAGCGAGCCATCATCGTCCTCATACACCAAAGAGGAGCCATGAACTGTGGAGGCCATCTTAGAGTTCTGCCCAGTGTGTGGTTTTGTCACAGTTATGAGGAGCTTCGCTGCCCATTCCTTTCTGCTTGGCTTATATTAAACAGGGACCATAATACCGCCTGCAGAATGGAGGTCAGTTATTGCTGTGTAATGGCCCCAATATTAAAAAGATATATTTTTAGTGTTAAAAACCAAGTGCAACTAGGCTTTGTTGAAGAAGTGATAAGCTTTGCCCTCAACCCATAGGAATTATCTACAGAAACTTGATTTTTTTTTTCATTTTTAGCTATTGTGCAGCATGAGACTGAAGATTGTGTAGCTGAGGCCAGCAGAGGGCACTGGATCCCCTAGAGCTGGAGTCATGGACCACTGTGAGCAGCCTGATGTGTCCTTAGAAGTTCATGAGGGCTCGCAGCTCACAGGTCCTGTGTGTGCTCTTCCTTTGTATTAGGATAGGTCACTTATTCTACAGTGACTGCTTTTTAAAAGTGGATATTTTTATGGTTCCAATGTATTGTACAAGAAAATAAAAAGAAAATCATAGCACAAAGTGAATAATTATCTTGTGATATTCTAGAGTCTATTATGAGCAGTATCTCACTCAGTCATTACAATTCTAGGGAGGTTAATAACTTAATATCCCTACATAAATGAAGCCTAGTGAAGGCAAAGGATATTGGAACAGGGCTCAGGCCATTAACAGTCATACCATGCTCATTTAAATATATTAATATTTTAAAGGGAGGAAGGAGTGTGGAGATGGTTGCCTATTAAACCCTCTAGGCTGGGAAGAGAGTCATAGGTGCTAGGCCTACAGATGTGTGGACTAGAGAGTTGTTTTCTGCACATCGTGTCTAGCGACTGCTCTGCTGTACTCTAGTTCTTTGGAGGACAAAACTCAATTTCCCTCTTAAAGGAGAGAAGGGGGTCTAGAGAGATGGCTCAGCAGTTAAGAACATTACTGCTCTTACAGAGAATCCAGTTTCAGTTCCCAGCACCCACATCAGGCTACTCACAATGGGCTGTGACTCCAGCTCCAGGGGATCCAGTGCCCTCTGCTGGCCTCTATGGGCACCTGCACTGACATGCACATACCTACTCACAGATAGACATAATTAAACAGAATTTCTCCTCCTCCTCATTCTTCTGCTAAGAAAGGAAGAGGCATTCAGAGATAAAAGAGGGTTTCTACAAGAGTGGAAAAAATCTGTACGGGAGCATTTAATGCTAGCTGTTTTTATGCAGAAGGCTTTGAAATACTTTCCTTAAAAGAGGGCAGAAAGTCAAGGTTAGCACCACACAGCCTGAAGGCACACCCTTGATGCCAATCCACACAGTCTTTAACTCTCTCTCTAAAGAGCATGACCATGTGCTTTTTTCTTGTCTTGTTTTAGATTTATTACGTAGCCCGTGCTGTCCTCAAATATATGTTCTTCCTGCCTCTGTCTCCTGAGAATATAGTCACTAATGTGCATTAGCAGTTAACATAAACATCAGTATCAATATGTTTGCATAAAAATAAGCACTCTCAGGGACCATAAACAGTGCGGAAATGCAAGAGCTCTGGGCCACAGGTCACGTTCTTATGACTCATGTCTCCATCTAGTGGCCTCTTCTGTAACTGCACGTCTGTTGACAGAAAGTACTCCATGCAGGTAGCTTTGTACCCTGCGCCCATAAAGTCTCAGCCAAACTGCACGGCTAAGGACTACATTGCAGTCTCTCTCTGAGGTAACATTAGCCTAATGACCCAGACAGTCTCATCCTTTAAGGAAAGAGGGGAAAGAACGAGTTAGATTCTAATGGAAGATATTCCGTTGGGGCCACTTTTGAAGCTAACAAAACAATCCCACAGATTTGAGTCCCGTGGAGGACCGGCTTCTATCAAATCCTCTGAGGTGTTTGAAGGCGATGAAAGGGTCCACTAGTTGTGAAGTACTTGAGGTACGGGGGTGAGAAAAGCTGTCCCTGGCGCTAAGGCCTCAAGGCTCTACCGCTAGCTTTTGCTGCTGTATGCATCGCCGCCCATGAAGGCGGCCCGTTTCTTTGTACACTAGGGCCTGTGTGTGGCTGAACCACTCTTTTCGGAGGATTTACATTGTGTTCCTAACAATTGTTTCCCATTGCTTCTCTTTCATTGCAAAAACGCACCCACATCCAGGCAGTCGACCCCACGCCACCCGCCACTCGCCACTCTTCGCTCCCATTCCTGCTCAGTGATGGTTTCAGCCGGGTGGGTTCATCCTCCACATCAAAGCTGGCGTGTTTGAAACTCAGATGTCGCAACACATCTCCAGAGAGCCATTCGCCAACAATTCCACCCCCACCGCCTTTATTTTCTGGTGCTTCACTTTTTCCAGTCTTTTCAATAGGTTGAAAAACTCTTAAGCAGACAACAAATATGTGGGTCACAGCTTGCTTTAATAATGTGTTTTGGAAATGGTTTTAATCCTAGATGCATGCTTGGTGGTTGTTTTCCTTTTGCAGTGAGAACCCACAGGCATTTCGGCCTAGGAACAGAATGGAGGAAGCAGGAGGTTCTCGTTTCCAAGGACCCCTAGTCCTCTGCTCTGTGGAAAGCCACTGTTCCTCCCCAGCCCTGCAGGCCTCAGAGCCCAAGCCTTGCCCTCAGGCTAGATAGGACATCAAAAGAGGTGCTGACCTCTGGTAGCAACCAGCTTTTCCTCTGCTAGCTCTGCCCGCCCCCACGGAAAGCAAAACCAGCTCAGAGCATACAGCTTTGAAGGGGCCGAAAAGCTTTCGGAGAACTCAGGGTGTTCTGCAGTATGTGAGGCTGGGGACTGCCTTAGTCAAGTCCTGGTTGTGGTTAGACAGAGCGCCAAGGACCAGGCTGACTCACGCCCATGAGGCTGTGGTGTCTCCAATGCCAGTGGAAAGAGACCCCATCGTAGCTCGACAAGGTTAGCTCGCGGTCTGGATTTAATTAACCAAGCAATCAAAGGCTCATCAGAACACAGGGCCAAATAAAAAGTGCAGTACATGAGTCTGAAGTTCAGACACATCGCGAGTGCTTTTTAAATACGAGTATGGCCTCCTGCATTTAATAAAGACCCATAATCTAGAATATGAGTTCAAGTCACCGCGGTAGAAACACTGAAAAGTTGCTTGCTCGGGATTGGGGGCTGTTTATCAACCACAGTGGTGGGTTTTGTTTCTGTTTTTTTGTTTTCTTGGTTTGGCTTGGTTTGGTTTTCAGAGTGGCATTGATAAGGCTATATGAAGCAAGAGAACAGAAACGATGCTGGTTTGTCCCTGACAATCGCTCTGCCGACTCCCAGTGCTCTAGGAAGGCCAATCACCTCCTTGCTTCCCTTTTCCTCCCTCTCAGCCCCCATCCAGCCCTCTTCTTCTCTTGGTACTCTGTCACCAACAGTAAGTGCAGAAGTTCCTCCCAGTCAACAGATTGGGAATTGACCCACAGACTACATGCAAACTCCAAATGTATAAAAGGCACTGGAACATCTAAGTGGATCTCTGTCCTGTCCTCCCCATCATTCTAGTCCTCTATCCCCTATACATAATAACAACCAAAAGCCATGCATGTTGATATATTCATATTTAATATTTAATGCTACTTAAAATGGCCATAATGGTAAACTTGGTTATATGTCACTTTTTAAAACAAGAGGTAACAGGTAAAGAGGCTTATAACTGCTTTCCCCGCTACCTGGGAAGCTGAAGTAGGAAGACTGAGCATTTGAGACCAGGCTGGAAAACACTGTGAGACCCCCACCTCAAAAAAAAAGTTATCACCATTATGTGTGCTGTGTGCGTGGCTAGACGCGGGCACCTCAGGTCTGCTGGCTCCTTGGAGGGGGAATAACAGTGGCTCGTCTGACTCTCAGGGGAAAACAACATGGCATACTGTGCCAGGGGAGTCACAGGCGTACATGATTGAGGCAACAACCTGTGGTCTAGAGAACTCTGAAGGTGTTATCTTTAACAACTTTAATCAGGGGACACAGTTCCATTAATGGCGATAAGAGGCAAACATCCAGCCTTCAGCATCGCCGAGCCCTGAGCCGTGATCCTTCCTGGGTCCCGAGTCACACCCTAAACTCTCTTCACTGTGTGTTGGGTGTTGCTGTTCACAGAGAGATGAATTATAAGCAGCAGTGACTCAGAAACCCAGACCATGGCTAGCGTCTCCCTGTGGGCTTGGTTCTTGGGCTGAAATAACAAGGGTTGAGCACTAACATTCATCTCTCTCTGTTTCCTGAATGTGGGTGCAATGTGACCCAATGCCTCACTTTTCTGATGCCCCCCATTATGGACCTTGAGAATGAACAAATCCTCCCTTACTTAAGTGGCTTTTGTCAGATATTGTCACAGCAATGTGAAAAGTAAATTCAGAAGTTTGGTTCCAGGAGTGGGGTCGCTGCCATGCCAAATCTGACCATGTGTTTCTTAGACTTTTGGAACTGCTTTGGTTGTGAGGGTAGGGGGCTGTGGGATAGAACCTTAAAAGCCACAGAATTTTGTAAGCAGAGCATAATGGGCCATTGTGGCATTAGTTTGGAAGACCAGAATACCAAGAACAATAGGGGCCGTGGAGGGCCAACTCATGAGTTTCCAAAGGGAGCAAAGACTGTGCTATCCTGGCAAAAACCTAATTGCATTCTGCCATGGCCTGAGAACTTGCGTGAGACACTGAATTCAATAGTAGTGGCCTTTTTATTTGGTGGATAAATCTCAATACAGGAGAATATTCAGGCTGTGGTGTAGTTACTACTCGGTGCTGTGTTCTGTTATACAACGAGAGGAAGACAGCAACAAATGTATCTGAGACTGGAAAAATGTACCAGTTGGTGGGAAAGGAGGGAGCTTATAGTCAAGGGGTATGCAGAGAAAGCAGCTGTAATTATCATAGGGATTAGTGACATAAAAGAAACTATCCAGTCAGGAAGTGGTGGCTCATGCCTTTAATCCCAGCATTCTGGATGCAGAGGCAGGTAGACCTCTATGAGTTCAAGGCCAGCCTGGTCTACATTCCAGGATAGGCTCCAAAAGCTACAGAGAGAAACTCTGTCTCAAAAAAAAGAAAAGAAGAGAGAGAGAGAGAGAGAGAGAGAGAGAGAGAGAGAGAGAGAGAGAGAGAGAGAGAGAAGAAACCTTCCATTCTGCATTCAAATAGTAGGAAAGATGCCCTGAGGGCACTCAAATAGTAAGAAAGATCCCTGAGGGCAAGATCCCATCCATTAAAGGCTCCAAAGGCTTGTGACATACAAAGTTATTGGAAAGGAAGGAGAATGAGCTGAAAGCACCACCAATTATGTTCTCTGCTTGACAGCAACCGCCTAGTGAAGTCTTTCCCTAGGGTCAGCTCGGAAGGCATACAGGCTGCAACCATGATCCAAGGGACTGGGTTCCACTCTGAGCTGGCAGCAGAATATGGCAACATCAGGTGGTGGTTTTAGCACCCCCTTCTGATAAGTTATGTTTGAACATTTGATCCCCTATTGGTAGTGCAGTTTGGAGAGGTTATGGAGCCATAAGGAGGCTGCTGGAGGAAGTGCATCATGGGGTTGGGCTTTAAGGGTTTGTAGTCTTTCAGCACTTCCTGTTCTCATTCTTTACTTCCTGTGTGTGAATGAAAAACGTGATCATCCAGCTTCCTGTTCTAGCTGTCTGCTTCATCGTCTTGGATTTCCCCTCTGGAACCACAAGCTAAAATAAATTCTTTCTTTTCCAAGTAGCTTTTGCTCATGGTATTTCATCATGGCAAGAAAAACACAATTTATTACTTTATCCGGGTGGCGCTTGTTTCATAGGCATGGAAGATGCAAGAGGGACAGGGCCACGGAGACACCTGCCAAGGCCCAAGGAGGCTGTTGAGAGCAGGCAACGGGCAGCATGGTTGAATTCTTTGCAAGGCGGCCCTGAGGATGTGGGGGCAAGAGCATGGCCATGTCAAGGACACCTATGTCTCCGACTCATGGGGTCGGCAAGACCTTGCTCTGATATGAGTATTGAAGCTGACAGCGTGTACAGACAACATCAGTCACAACTTCTTCCTACAGGGTGACTGCAGCCTGAGACTGCTCCCCTCCCAGAGACCACCTCCTGATGTGAGCCAGCCTGCTTCCTTGTTCAGCCTTGTCATCCCTGCCTCGATGGTATTCTCAAACTGCGAACCAAATAAACCCTTCCTTAAGCTGCTTTGACCTCCGTGACTTCATCTCCATCTGTATCTATATCCCTCTGGGGACAACTCAAGACACTGAGGCTGAAGCTCAGAGTAAGAGATGAACTTGGGTCCCCAACGTTTCAGTGGCTATCATAAAGCACAGTGCCTCGAGATCCACGCTTGTGTTGGTCACCACTGAGTTCACCACCACAGTCCAGTAAAGTGACAGCAAACTGGGGACTCTTAAGACTCTTAGTTCCCATAAGCAGTCTTTACTTGTGGTGTAAATAAAGAAAGTAACCGTGGTTTCTTCTTGTAACGAGCACATCAACAGTGCACCCCGAAGCAGCTGGCGTGTGGGCACCGAAAGACCCGGCGCTGCTAACTTGTTTTCACAAGTTGGTGTTGCTAGATGTCCTTTTAAAAACCCTGCCTCACACATGAGCTGGTCAGTTCTGAGTAGATGCTGACCTTTGCTTTACCCCCTCCCCCGTGCAGCTCCAACAGAACCAAGACCGGGGGATTAAATATAAAATAAAATGGACCTTTATCCTTAACCTTTAGTTTTTAGCTCCAGCCAAACATTTCTGTCATTTAGAAAGCGCGATTTGCTCTTAGATAAAGGGTTTTCCCCCACTTCCACGGAGAACATGTGTAGCTTCTCCAGTGACATCAAAAGCAATTAGAAATGCTTCAGAATGATTGTTTGGTTTCCATTTCAGCGGTGAGTAGTGGCAGAATGATGCCAACTGCAAAAGCAAAGATCCCACAAGACCAGGGAATCCAGGATCAGGAGCAACTGGCCAGCCTGACATCTCCAGCCAGCCTGCAGGGCTAAACCTCAAGAGGGAGCCAGGCCCTTCAGCGTGGGGAGAGCGCATGTGCAGATTCTAACAAGCCCACAGTTACTTCTCATGATACCAAAGAAAAGAAAGGAAAAGAAGTAACGCAGTGTCCTCTACTGTCGCCCACATCACCTTTACTGGACTCTTTCTTGGCATTTAAATTAGTCTGATGTCACCATGAATGTCCAAATGTGTGTGACTACATGTATGTGAGCATGTATGTAGGTAAGGGTTTGGTGCTGGGTTCAAACTCAGGGCACACAGCATACCAGGCAAGTGCTCTACCAGGTCCATAACCTTTCTTTAGTTAAGGGTTTCTGACTACAAGGTCCTTGTTTTATCCTTTTTTAAAAAACAAAAATCGTATAGCATTCTCGTCTCCCTCTCACTTAAAAACCTTATTCATGTATAATTTCAATACAGTTTACTGATCGGAAATGTACAGTCAATATTCAGAGTTGCACAACTCTCACAACTAACTTTAGAACATTTCTGTCGACCCCTAGAAGACCCGCAGGAATCTATGGGTTAAACTGCACCATCCACCAGGATGTACTGAAATTCAAATCCCCTGCGTCTTAGATGGGATCCTGCGTGGAAACAGTCTTTCCAGATGTAATCTGGATATGATGAGGTCATTACAATGGGCCCATATCCGGTCTGACAGACCCCTTTACACATGTCCCAGTCTTTAGCTCTGAAAACCACTATAATCACAAATACGTGGTTAGAATGGTCCTCTTTCCCACCTCATGAGCGCAGCTTCCAATCCCTCATGTGGCCCTACTGCCGGCACACAAGGCTTGCCGTGCAGGGTGGACATTTTTAGTATTTACCAATATTCCAGGGCCTTCTTTCCCGAGGAACACAGAGAGACCTTCTTCCCCTTGGGATGGGGGGTAGTTTGCAAGGCCAGCAGAGGTTCTTACTTGCTTCATGTTTCTCTACTGTCTCATCTATCCCAGTGAGTCACAGAGACTGTAATGATCATACAATGTGCAAGTGTCCGTTAGCCTGGAATCCAACTGATAACCGTGGGAAGTGGAGCCCTCAGCCCTTCGGTTAGTCATGTAGTGTGAGCAAAGTGTATGTGTCCTAAGCCACCAGAGCTGGGGACTGTTTGTTTTTACCCGCTGCTCATTTTGACTTATCATAACTCTTCAGAATGCTATTCTTTTTAAAACTCTGATTTCATACCACACACACACACACACACACACACATTCACACATGCAAGCCTGGTTCAGGCAGTTTTATCACATAAAATACTGCAGCAAGGTCACATGGTACCATGTGCCCTACACAAACCCTGCCCATCTCTGTGTCCCAGCTTTTCAAATATGCCCCCTCATCCTTTTCTCTCTCATGACAAGGAACTGAATGAGACCGTCACCCAGTACAGGCTACCTGTTCCTTCCTTCCCTTTATATGGGAACTTCCATTTATCCTTTCAGACCCAGCATATGACATGCTCGCTGTTGGCAACACAGAAGGCTGGGCCAGGAAGGGGTGAACAGACAGAAACAGGTAAGGCGCTTATGTGCAAGCAGTTAAAAGAGAAGCTCAGAAAATAGTTTTAGGATCAACTACACTTTTTTGCCTTTTGGAAAAAAAGGGAATTGTACCCAAACCATGTACAAGCATGTGTCAGAGGTCCATTTCATGTACTTCCGAAGGTGAAGTTAACAACCACGAAAAAGCCAGTTTGGTTAACACGTATTAGCTTGAGTGAGCAACGGTCTCCCTTGAGGCCTACCTCATGCCGAGGATGTTTGCATCTGTGGCTGCTGGGTGTGGGTGAACCCCAGTAATGTCCCACATCTGCCGGGGATGGCCTCATGGCTCCCACTGCAGCCTTGCAGCCCCCAAGTGGCACAAGCATTCCCATAAGCGGACTGTCATCACATGGAAGAGTACAACCAGGAATTTGGCTCATGAAGTATCATAGACTGTGTGGTTTTAGGGAGGCCTTGAGCAGTAGGCCTGCCATGGTGCGGGCTGAGTGAGATGCCATATCCAGGTGGACCCCAAAAGTCCAAGGACATGTTTCATGGGCTCTTGGGTAAACTCACAGGGAGTGGTGCTCTCAGTTTGACTAAGGGAACGTCTCCAGTTTTCTCTGGCCAGAGCCCTGCAGCTTCGCTTTTATGAAAATAAACCCTTGTGCAGCAGCGTGCTTGACAGTAACACCAAACTCTGGCGAACATCGCTGACGACGTTGACTGCTTCTGTCAGGGCTGGATCCCTTACTGATGCCACCCTGGCTTCTGTGGAAGCAACCAAGGTTCAGATTCAAACCAATCTAGATACGCTAACACTTTGAGGGACTCAACTTCTATAATGCCTAAGGAAGCAGGTAAAAATTCTCTGTAGGAGTGTTGTTCCTCTGAATGACACAGACGTCACTCCCCACAGTAAAGCTGATCTGCTCTGAACATGCTGCTAAGGGCTACTCAGGAGGACTCGACAGGGAGGGCGATGGGGGAAATGGGGGAAGAGGAAGGCAAGAGAATACAAGGAGGGGACAGCTAACACTAGTGGCCACACGAGGGATGTTATGGGAACCTACTAGGTTTAGAAGCATGTAAAATATATACATATATGAAAGGAATCTAAATAGAAGCAACAAAAACAGGGGAGACAAAGCTCCAACTAGGCATCTCTTGCCACCAAGTAAAACCTCCAGGTTGAGGAATGGGTTGCATCTAATTGAGTGGTTGGCCAAAGGGGCCCCATAGAAACCCTCAAATAAAAAATACTCAGGCTATTTCCAAGGCTATTGGTTGCTTTCCATAAACTGACAAAGCCCTGTTGCTGATAACAACACTTACATATTTTACTGAGCACCGAAGAGTAAAGCTGGTGCCTAACTAGAGTCTTCCCCCCTACTGACTCGTGTCCATGGTGCAGGAAGGTACTCTTGCACTACTAGAGGAGGAACATAAACACCAATCCTGCTACAAACCCTTTCATCTACAAGGGTTACCTGCCTATGAGATATACTGGTTCAGCAGTGACACCAATGCTGTGGGAGTGACCAACCACTATCTGCATCTAAGGCCACTCCCTGAGATGGAACCCATTATTGACACTGCTTGGGCGGTCGTGAATCTGAGATTAGGTAAGCCATGGACCTAGGGGAAAACCAAATACTATTATTCTGCTGAAATGATTCATCTCTATGGGTTCAAGACTAGCCTGGTTGGCATAGTGAGTTCCAGGACAGCCAAAGCTATATAGAAAGACCATGTCCTGGAAGGAAGGGAGGGATGGAGAGAGGGAAGAAAAGAAAGGCAGGCAGGTAGGCTTACAAAAGCTACTACAAATGTGGTCCAAAAAGTCTAGGTTCCATTCCAAACTTGTACATAAACATTATGTGAACGTAGGTAAACTTCCTTTGTGTTATGGCACTGAAGTTTAGGAGCGTATTGTAGGGGCTATTAGTTAATGTGACTTACCCTGACTATGGGGCAAGTGAGAATGAATGATGTAAGAGAATGGAGTGGTGAGCAGGAAGGTATTATATTCTCTACAGTTTGATGTGTATATAATAAAAAGAGACTAGAAGTCTCCGTGACTCTAGACACTTCAGAACCCAATATGGGATAGAGCTCAAGTACGTCTGAGATAATGTAGCTAAACTCAAAAGGAATGCAGCCTCTCTGGTAAGGGAGTAGAAAGCACATTCTTTAACAGACTGGCTTCCTTCCTGGATGAGAAGTTTCATGAACAGACTAGGGAAGTATCCAATGCCAGGGAAGCCCTGGGCTCGCTCTGCAAGAAACTGTGTCAAGTCAAGAAAAATGATGGCGTGATGTTTTCCTCCACACTGGGACAGTGCTTTGGGGACAGTGCATGTAAACTGCCCCTGGAGTCTCTCTCACTGTGCCCCCTGAAGATGACTGCATAGGAAAGAATTTCCTGGGTTTTCCCTTCTTTTAGCAAAACTGACATTTCAAACCATGATGATGGAAAAGTACAATTTTTGAAACAGTTGTCTCCCGGGGAACTTGACTGTGATCTGTCCACGGAAGATGTGGCCGGTGGCTTCAAGGCTTTCACTTTGACTAAGTCATCTGGCATCATGGGTCCAGGTCCCAGGCTTTCACTGGGCACGTGAAAAGGCCATAACTCTGTTACTGAGTCATGGAAAACCTTGACCTAGAATTTCCTTCTCATTCAGAGTCATGGCCTAGAGATTTTGTTTTGTTTTGTTTTGTTTTATGATATTGAACTTGTTGAGTTTTACTAGAGATCCAAACAGCCTTCATCAAGCCCTTCCCATGAAAACCCCGTGGCAGAACACAGGACTTCAAATGGAAAATTAAGGGGCAGAAATATTTCCATTTCCACAAGCAGCTTGTGGCACAAGAAACTACTTCTCTGCAGGCTCCACCCCCATCCTCCCCTTCCAGTCTCCAATATATAAATTCCATTCAAGTATATTTTTTATTCATCAATTTATTTTACATCCTGGCCACAGTCTCCCCCCATCCTCCCCTCCCAGTCCCTCTTCCCCATTCCCCTACCCACTCCCACAGTTCCCAGAAGTGTGGCTATGGCCGGGGGAATTAACCTCATCAAGACTTTCTTTACCTGCAGTCTAAAGGCAACACCTCCTCCTGAGCTATGTGCTGACCTGGGTAGGGTTTGTGACCTGATTATGCCTCCTTGACATCACAGACTCACCTCTGACAATTGTTACATAGTTGTGAAATGCTTTAGTGACATATTGCCTTCTTCTTGAACTGAGAGATTCTTAAAAACCAACATGCATGTGGGGTCCAGTGAGGGTTTCACACGTGGACGCAGTATATAGTTATTGTTATTTATTGTTTTGTGTTGGAAACTTTCAAGCCCTTCTGCTCTACATGAAACATACAGTATGTTTTTGTCATGGCCAATCAGCTGTTCTATAGACCACCAAAACTCATTCCTACCATGTAACGCAATTTAGCATCCATGATCTAACCTCCCACTAGGTTCCAACCTATGTTGCCTCTAATGGCTGAGATTCTACACTCTACCTCTATGAAATTAACTTTTAATATATGTCTTTCTGTGCCGAGATTATTTAATTTAGCACAATGCCTTCATGAACTGTCAACTTTTTGAGGACAAAGGCCTTGCCCCTGTTACATAACAATGTTCTAGGAACATTGTAGGGGTCAAATTTATGGAACATAAGCAGATTATGATATGCTATGCAGATACAATATTACATAACATATTATACGCAGGTATTTTATGACATAGAAAACTCAGAGACAAGCAATAGATGTAACTCCATTGCCAACACAAATTAGAACAAATGGTGTCAGCAGCCAGTGTCACCACAACTTATAGAAATACTTCCATTGTTCTACCTGTAAATGTGCTTCTGCTAGTGCCGAAGTCCCTCAAGACACTGAAGTTAGCCATCTGGGGTCAAAGCTAAGCCTATAATTCACTTTTCACTGCAAATCATTCGGCCTATTTGTTTCTGGGTGCTTATCTGCAAAGTAAATGAAAACCAACTGAAGCTAAGCAACATTTTATTCTCTACTTTAACAACATACCTTGAACAAGCCTAGGCCCATGGCAGCTACTCAATGTATAACACAGTTATTTAATGGGGAAACCCCCTAGGTTTACAACAGAGACTGTGTGGTCTAACAGTGCTCATCGTGATGCTGAGAACCTCTAAAATGATAAACTTGATTAGCATGTCACGGCTGGAGGAAGGTCAATGCATTAGTGGGTCTGTATCTGAGTCTCAGCTCAGGTGTCAGCTGAGCATGTCACTGGAACAGACTTCCCACGCTGGGATGACCCACCTTGGAACCACTGACGGATTATGGCTTAAATGTGGAATGTCCCCTATAGGCTTATCATGTATTAAACATTTGATCCCTCACTAACGGTGCTGTTTGGGGTTGTAGAGCTTAGCTGGCAGACATAGATCCTTGGGTGAGTTTCTGTGTCCTAACACACCAAGATGGGAAAAAGTCATGCTTCAAGGCCACACTGCTAGAGTATGGGTTCGGCCTGACAAGCATTCCCTAGTGCTGAGCCACAGATTCTTAACTGGAAACCCCTCTTCCTGTAAGACACCGTCAGGCATTCAGTCACAATAATGAGAAAAGGAAGCAATACGTGGGTTTCTCTGACCCTCCAGGCTTTGCAGAGAACATGATGAAAGCCATGAGCCCCGGGGAGTAGGTCACTGCCTCTGCACCTTCTCTGCTCTACAAGGTTCCAGAGCCCAGCGTTCTCCAGAGTCCACGGCTGCTGGAGAATGCTCGCAGCTGCAGGGCATCAGAAGACTTTGGTCTCTGGCGATGTGGGAGGAACAAATGGCAAGCCTGCTGGAGATCAGGGAAAGCGATAGGGAAAGGGTACCTGGTGAGGGATCCCAGAAACATACTGAAAGGCTTTTCTAAAGAGTGCTTGCAATTTTCCTGATTTCAAAACATCCCCCCTTTTTTCATAACTACAAAGATTCATTATAAAGCTCTGGAAAATACCAAAGGAATGGTGAAATGTAAAAACTTCATCCCTGCCAGAGATGAACATTCCACAAATCTTAATTCTTTTTTTAGGTACTCTACAGTTTAGAAATTACTAACAGTAGCATGTTACATATTACAAACAATTGAGTATTGTTAGCTTTTCCCACCTATGTTAGGTACATCTTACATGTTTAAAAACTTGTTTGAATGGAGGTACCCTCTATAGAGGGATAATGTCTTCTTAGAAGTCATGGATTATTAAACAAAACTCTTAATGCCAGGGATGAGATACCTCACTTCTTTTTGTTGGTCTGGGGGAGGAGAAGTCAAAGAGAACCCTAAAAATAATGCAGGCTATTGCTACTCCTTGTGGTGTCCTGCCAGAACTTGATGGTGAGACCATATTGCTGAAGATTTTAAATTCTTTAGTCTTAGACATGGAAAAATCAAGCTGGTTCTAATCAGGATATATCCTTCTTGCTATCTTCAGCACTACCAGAAGGTACCATGCTGACTACTGCCAAAGAAAAGTCATCAACAGTCTTATCCAGCTGTGAATCTTGTGAACTGCAGTAAGAGTTGGCCCGGTAACACATGTATGTTGTTGTTATAGTGGCATGAATGTTATGGAGGCAACCAATGACTTTCTGATGGATTTAAGGCCTCTTCCACAAGAGAAACTCATGTCTGCCTGGGACTATAAAACTAGCCAGTAATACATGACCTGAGAAGTCCAAGCCCTAGAGGAGAACCTACTACTATTATTTTGCTATACAGACATAGTATCAAACTGTGTTCTAAATGCTGATCTTTATATCCAAAGATCAGAGCAACTCTCAGACCGCATTAGAGAAGCTTGTTCTTCCCAGTGGGTGACAGATAATACGGCCACTCTCAGCTGACCAAAGAGCAGAGAATAAGTGACTGTGGCATCCTCAAGACCTAAATGATCATCTATAACACTCTTGCACCTGCCCCAACCTCTCAAGACTCCGAGAACACCAAGGAACAGGTGGCAGGATGTAGGTAAGGCTGGGGAGGGCTGCTGCTGTCATTGTCTCCTGGATTTGGCAGGGCTGTTGCACTCATGAGCTCAGGACAACTGTAGGTGCTTGTACCAGCCCTGAACAAGATCAAGCCAGTCAAAGTTCCAGCATGTGTGGCAGAGGGACACATGCTCATCTTACTGAGGAGCCGTGGGCAGTTCATGGGTGCTGGGAGAGGGAGAATCCTTTTTCTTCAAGGGTGTGGCTCCTAGTGTGTCTATTCTCCAGTTGATGGCCCCACAACAATGCTCTTATGTACACCAGTTGGACTTGATGAATGTTTTATTTATTTTTTAAATGGCATAAGTTGGGAGGGAGAGATGTTGGAGATGATCCAGGAAGAGGTAGAAGGAAATATTAGGGATGATATAATCAAAATATATTCTATACATGTCTGAAATTCATGAAATTTTCTTAATTCAAGAGAATTTAAAATAAGAATAAAGAAAATGAGCACATAACAATATAATAAATAGAAATGATTGGTGTAAAGAGTAATTTTCAATTAACTTGGTCATTGGGCTAGTATGCTCTGCAATGATCTTCTACTCTGATGGATTGACTCTGCCCTGTATGGAGAGGGGATATGATGTAGAGCACCCTGCTGCTACCAGGGGCTTCTTTTTCCTGTTGGGATTCCAAGTCACTGCCATCTCCTGCTGCAAATCTAGAATACACAAGGCAGTAAGAAAGCCCCGTGAGTTCACAAAAGGGAGTTCTTGGTTCCTAAGGCCTCTTCTAGTCTTCCTTACCTCATCTACCTTTCATAGCCTTTGTAGCTTTGTATTATGTATAGTGTCTAAATTTTGTAGTTGTGCTTAGCTGAAGAAATGAGGGAAACTGTACATAGTCCATTTTTCTGGTACTGGAAATGGGAAACCCCCATTTGCTCTTTAGTGATTAAATATAACATGACTTATTCTAGAAGTCAATCCTGGTTGCTCACTGTGCCCATTGGGTTGTGGTAAACACAAGTCTCATGGGTGATCCTCAAGGTGATTTAGGAGAGATAAGGATATAAACGGTAAGGAACATAGATTAGAGACCCCCCAAAATGCCTCCATAGTGAACAAAGCAGGGATATAAAAAATTATTAATTCAAAAACTAGCAGCCAATAGAAAGAGCTAATTGCTAAGAGTGACCTTGGGAACTATGTGATGTTAGTTTCCTCCCCACCTCCCCATTCCTCTTCCTGTGGGCTATTTGCCTGCACCGATTCCTAAAAATGCTTTGTAGAAATTCAGTAATACCTGACTGACTGAGCCAGTGCATGGGGACACACATCCCACACAGGCCACCATGCCAATATTCCAACACAGAAAGCAGCGATGGGCTATATATAGAAACAAGTACGCACACTGACCTCTTGCAAGGTTCTGTCACCGCCCTACCTCGTCTGGCCTCAGAGTGCCCACTGAATAGGCTTCATCACCTACTTTCCTGAAGTTTACTGCAGAGAACTAAGAATTTAAACCATTTCCACTGCCGCCAGCTTGTGCTGTGAGTAATGGAAACAGATCTTTCCACCACCTTCCATGAGCAATTCTTTTCACGGGCCCTAATAAACATTGTCATTTTTTTTAAAGCCTTAAATATTTGACCATTTACTCCAGACTATACAAACTACATCTCTGTTGTGCGGGACCTGCTCTCACAGGGAACCTGCTTTTTGTAAAATTTCAGCCTGCTTGGCTATTTCACAAGACCACACAGAGTGCTCTTACGAAAGCCAAAATTGCTTGTAGAGGCAGGAGCTCCCTAGAGTTTTCTATTATCAAGATTTCAGGCTGTTCCTAACCAAGAGGAAGATCAAAATATGTCCCCCAACCCACAAAAAGGAAAATACTGCCACCACCATTGTAGCAGCAAACAATATATACAACAAGCCCACATTCACTTCAATGTCCCTGTTGGAGGAGGCCATGGGTTCTGAGCAATGGAGTCCTGGGATCAAAGTTCTCATTCATCAGGTTCTCAAAAGCCGAAGGCACCTGATCATTGATGCTCACCGATGTCTGAAAGGATGTAGCTTTAGAGATTCAGGTTCTAGGTCGAGGGTCTCAGGGGACCCTCTCCCTGATGTAAGCCAAGCTCCAGTTAGAGCACTGGTACACAGTGCACACATGCTTTGCTGGAAAGTCTGTAGCAAACAGGCTAGACGAGAGAAGGCACAAGTAGGCATAGATGGAGAAAGATTTTTTTTAACTTATAATAAAGTTCTTTTGGAAGAGGCTGAATCAGGATGAATCTTTCAGTGTATTTGTTATTTTTTTAATCTCTTTAATTAAACTTGGCAAAGCCTCTTTGGATGGCATCATGAATCAAGTTATGGATTACCCCCGAATCAAGCCAAGTCTTAGTGACCTTTCTCCTGGCATAGGTACACTTTGCACAGTTCTCAAGCAGCCTATTATACCTCACTAGGTCTCCGAGGCCAGCTCTTTCTTATCTTTTATCTCCCTACAGACCAGGAATTTTAAAGCCAGGAAAAAGCCATAATTCTTCCTTGCACTGTGAAAACACAGAGCTACATATAAATTAAAAATAAAATGTTAAAATGAACAAATAGATGAGTGAATGAATGAGCCAATGAGGAATAAGTTGTGAATTTTGAGTCAGATGGCTTTAGTCAGAAATCTTCAGATCTGAAAGAGAGGGACATAAGTCAATGTGTGGTTTTCCAACAGAGGAATGAGGACTATGGGAGAAGGGACCACTATTTCTGCCTTATATTCTCATGTAGCTTTGGAAGACACCATTCCATATGGGCACACACTACCAGAGTAATTCCCTTTATTTAGCTGGGTGAGAGAGCCATAGTAACAGATACATTTTCTTTTGTTGCTTTTTAAAAAATATTTTATTTTATTTGTAACTGTGTGTGTGTGTGTGTGTGTGTGTGTGTGTGTGTGTGTGTGTGTGTATGCATGCACACTTTTGAGAATTGTGCTTGTAGAGGCCAGAAGAAGCCATCAGATCCTTGGAATGAGAGTTAGAGGAAGTTGTGTGCTGCTTGTGGGTGCTAAGAACTAAACTCTGGTCATCTGAAGGAGGAGTTTATGTTCTTAACCAGTGAGCTGTCTCTTCATGCAGCCTTATTCTCTGCCCCCTCATGTGAAATAGGTTAGATCAACTCTACCTGATAAAAATATAAGGAGAACCATTTGTTACGCTTAAAATTTTTAAGCAAGCCACTTAAAAATATGAAAAGAAATAAGGGAATTTATTTTGATAAAATATTTAAACTCAACATATCTAAAAGATAATTCCCAAAGAAAACCAACATAAAAAATTATTCATGTGCATTTTTTTTACTTCTGTTATGTTGTCTTTGAAATCCAGTTTACATTTTATACTTACAACAAACCCAGATTCAAACTAGGAGCCTTCCTGGGACTCAATAACCAGGTGGAGCTGGCAGTCCCTGAGCTGGCCAGCAAAGAGAGGAGACAAAGCTAGGGCTCATCTCATGCCTGACCCTGGGTTTTGGATGTCTTTGCCTTTCCCTAAGGCTCCTAATCACTTATCCTGACATCTCAGCTCTTATAAAAGTACCATTTTTATACGTCACCCAAAACTCATTTCTGCAGCTTAGTCATGTTTTAAATGAAGCAACAAACTGTGGGCTCATTCCCACTTCTCAGTTGAATGGGTCACGTGACTGCTGTGTTTTCAGGCTCTAACCGCTACCCCAGTCTTTAAGGACAGCTCTCTGCGAATCCCATGGCCATGGCTTCCATCTCGCTTTCTTCTTAGCCATCACAATAGGGGGGCTTCATAACAGGAGAAACAGCTCGCTGAAGTCCCGAGGAGCAAGCCTGCTGCCTCTATACTATGTGGTCCCAATGGCTCCCTGGGGTGACAGAGAGGTTAGGTCTCCAAGGGAAGCTATTTCCACAACTTGAAAGAGATTTTTGGTTCTCTGCCAAAGGCAGGAGAACCTTTTAAAAATAAATCAATTCCTCCTTTCCAAAGAACAGCCATGGAGAGCATATACGCTGGATCAGATACCACAGCTGAGAAAATGTCACCATCAAAGCCAAGAACAACTGAGCCCCACCCCCAGGCCCCATAGACCCTCACGGAGACTCATAAAAAACAGCTGTCTCTCCCCCGGTTCTTCCCCGGCTCTAACTGCATGCACTGCTTCTTGCTTTAGGAAACACACAAAGCAATGCTCCAACAACTAAGAAATTGTATTTCTGTCCTTTTGTTTGTTTTGGTTTGGTTTTTTGTCTCATGTTTTGTCTCTTCCTCAGCACCCTCAGTCTTCTTTATGGATTTAGTTATGTGGAAGTCTCAAACGCGGGAAAACCCCTTGGATCCTTTCTGACCCCTCTTGCTCTGCTCCCATTGTATCCTCCCAATCACTCCACACGTCTCACTCCCCACACCTACTAATTAGAGGAGGGACGTATGGCCAGAACGTACTGCTAAGCATCAGAAAACGTGATGAGGAGTCTCTTGGTTTTAAAGTAGTTTGTGATGACGGAGGTGATAAATTTGAAACTGTCTTGCTTAGCGGAGGTCTTGTGACCGAGGTTGCACTGTAGGAGGGATAGTATGGTCCGGGACAAAGCAAGGGGAAACAGTGATGCCACTTCTAAATAAGAAGTGTCTAAGATGTGTCCGTGGGTTTCTGCATGTAGGAATGTATTGTGTGTGTGTCCTTGTGTATATGTCTTCTTGTTTATGTCTCTGTCCATAGAAAGGGCAAGAGATATATAATGGCCAACAGCAGTGAGTTCATTGAGACCTTGATTCTTACGTGACCTCTGTAGAACTTCTCCGTGGAGAAATGGGTGTGTTCAAGACAGCAGAGGAGAAGAAGCAAAGTGGCCCAAAACAGCCTGGGCTAAAAAGCTTGAAAGCACTTAAACGATAGCAAGAAACACATGAAGAGCTTATCAAGGCTTCAACTGGCTAACACCTACCATCCAAAGGATAAGGAGGGAGTAGAGCGAGCTCAGTCAGTAAAGTGGTTGCCTTTCAAGCAACAGGACCTAAATTCTAATCCCAGATCATGTTTAAAATCAAAACCAAAAAAGAACCAGGCGTGGTGGCCCATGCTTTGTGATCCCAGTGCTGGGGAGGCAGGGACAGGCAGAGTCCTGAGACTCAATCAACACAATCTAATCTGTGACCACAGGTTCCAGAGAGAGAGACTCTTGTCTCAAAACAATAAAGTACATGGCTTTTCTTGGTGACTTTTTCCATTGTGATTCCATTTCCAATCATTGCTAAGTGATCTAGAGCTGGTCAACTTGACTATCAATATTAATCAGTCCCACAAGATGGCCCCTTTAACTTAATACCAAAACATCTAAGCCACATTTCTAGGCTCAGGGCCATCTACTAAGGCAAAAATGCATTTTCCAGGCCAACTTCAGAGCTTGCATAGTCTTTAACAGGCCTTTTAAATGTCTTTTGTTTTGTTCTGTTTTGTTTTTCAAGACAAGGTTTCTCTGTAGCTTTGCAGCCTGTCCTCAAACTAGTTCTTGTAGACCAGTCTGGCCTTGAACTCACAGAGATCCACCTGCCTCTTGAGTGCTGGGATTAAAGGCATGCGCCACCACCGCCTGGCTCTTTTAAATGCCTTAAGTGCATATCTCAGCTGAGACTGGAGGCAATCACTTGACTATGGGTGCCTATAACTAACAAACAAACTTACATCTTCCTATATACCATGGCCCAGAATTAGCGATCCCACTCCAGGGGGAGAAATGGCCATACCAGGAGTGATCAGATTAAAACGAGACCCAAGGCCAGCAGAGAAAGCAACAGATCCCTCAGCTCCATGTCTCCAGAGTCGCCCCGTCTCTCCAGCTCTACATCCCGTAGCACACAAACACTCTTGAGCTGGCTCCGTTCTGTGTCTTCAGCTTTCCTCAGCAGAGGTATCATGGGCCTAGCACGTTTAACATCCTCGGGTCTTCGTTTCAACCCAGGCCTCATCCTCATAGGTTTATGCAGTGGCCTTTCAAAGTGCCCTTGCAGAAAGTCTAATCCTGCCACACATTGCCTGGCTTGAGGGACTCTCTGAAACCATGGAACAAGACTCAGTGACCTCTTTCACTTGCAGAGATGACCCTGCTGAGTTCTGCTGCTTTGCCCCCCAGCAATAGCAACCTCTGACAGCTTTGGTGGCTCAATGGCAAAATCACTTTCTTAGCATTAATTTGAGAACAGGAAATCCCTGCTGTGGCATTATCATTTTCGGATTTCTCATTCCTCATTTGACCTAAATTTGCATTTTTATAAGTGAGAGCCCTTTTTGGGTCTTGCCTTCAGGATACCTGTCCTACCTGTCCCAATGAAATCTGTCAGGTTTCTCTTTAACAACTGCTGATACTTTCTTATCTCCACTCTCCTTAGTGGAATTTTAAATTTGCCCACACAATTTCCTCACTAGAACTTTCTCCCCCCCCCCCCCCCCCCCCCCCCGTTTTGCTCTCTCAGTGTAGATCTAAATAAGAATACTGGGAAGTAGTCAGGCCACGGTCTCAATTATATACTGTTTTGAAATTTCTTTTACCGACGAAAATGGGGCAGAAAAAAAAATGTGTACCAAGCAGTAAGCAGAACTCTTTCTATTCTTTCTTTCTTTTTTTTTTTAAACACTTTATTTTTATTTTATGTGCGTTGATGTTTTGCCTTCATATATGTCTGTGTGACGGCTTCAGATGCCCTGGAGCTGGAGCTACAGACAGTTGTGAGCTGCCATGTGGGTGCTGGGGCTTGAACCCTGGTCCTCTGGAAGAGCAGTCGGCACTCTTAACCACTGAGCCATCTCTCCATCTCCTAGAGCTCTTTCTTGTCATTATTCTTTAAGCAATGCAGTCTAAGTTGCATCTAGACCATGTGTGCCATATTGGGTAAGTGATAGTGGGTAAGATTTAGAGAGTATGGAAAGATGAAGGCCATGCTTCATTACATCAGAGACTTGGGCATCTGTGGATTTGTGTTTCTGTAGGGGATTCTGATTTCTTTAGAGAACCTTGGATGTGATGAGTACTTGATTTCCGCATTAACCAAAAATCTTTGGACAATTAGATGAGCTAATACAGTGCTACTGTCCAGTGTTCTGCCCACAGCACACTGTCCTCAGACCTGTCCTTCTGAAAAGCCAGGACTAGTCACTCCCCTTTGGTGGCCCCTGGGCATCTCACCCAGAGTTAACCTCTCTCCCTGCTTCATGATACCCCTGGGATGGCCTAAGGGACAGAGAAGGAAAGTTCTCTTTGGTCCTTTCTATATCAGGCTCGGAGGTTATAATTAGCAGTTCTGTGGGGGTGAGACAGAGAGCATGCAGAGAGAGTAGGTAGGAGAGGGAGGCCATAAAGTCTGGGGATGCTCCAGAGTCCCTAGGAGATATGCAAGTGACAAAGTCCAGTCCTTGGTGTGTGCGTGTCTATGGAGGAATAAACTCTTCAGTTAAGAGCACTGTATCTTCTTCCAGGGGACCCACCCATACTTGATTCCTGGCACCCACATGGCAGTTAACCACTGCCTGTAATTCCAGTTCCAGGAGATCTAACGCCCTCTTCTGGCCTCCTTGGGCACTACACTCACATGGTGCACAGACACACTTGCAGGGAAAACACTCAATCATATAAAATAAATGTATAGGAAACAAATATTTTTACAAGATTTCTCAGCAAAGTTGAAATCAATCTCCAGACATTTTTATTTTATTACAAAATGTTATTTTTTAAGCAAGAAGGAATAAAGGATACCTTTACAAAATGACCCTAATCTTATGAGTTCCCAGAATAATTCTTAATATAATTCTCTAATTCTAAAAATCTCCATTCCTAAAATAGGCAAAGTTCAGACCAACTGGTCCAGCTCCTTTGTTTATAAACAAGGAAGCAAGATTATATCAAGGCAATAACTCGGCCAAATTACCCCACTTCATAGCCACAAAAAGGCACAATTACAGTTCCCACTGTGCTCTCTGAACAGGATTCAGGAGGATCAGTGAAGGCCAGCACAGGACAGACCTGCATGTAGGTCCAAAGGCTCTGGGGTGACGGAATACCCTGATTAGATCTTTCAAATTTGAGGCCATTGTTGAAGCATTAGAGGAATTTTAGTCACAGTGATTAAATTTTAAGCTATTGATGCTTATGCTAAACTTAAGAGATCAAATTTACCTTGCATTTTTAATACAAAAAAGGGATTTTAATATAGAAGAAATGGGATTTGTGTAATTGTGCAGAGATAAGCTTAATTTGCAGTTTAGGAAATATTTGAATGTAGTACAAAATTGGCAGTGAGATTGTCCCTCCTACTCCATGTGTCAGGCACACTCCCCAGAGTTAATCATGTCCACAATTGCTTGCTCCTCCATGACAAATTAATATATTTATTTTAGTATTGGGGACAGAACCTGGGGCCTGTGCACGCTGGTCAAGTACTCCAAACTGGGTACATTCCCAGCCATCACCTAAGTGCTGCCATTTGAAAGCAAGTTCTCACGGGTTATTCAGATTGGCTGTGAACTCAAGCTGTACACCAGGCAGCCCTTGAACTCATGATTCTCCTGCCTCCGCTACCAGCCCGGCTCTTGTCATTTCATACACGTGCACTCGGTACAGCTTCCTTTCCTCAAGCCTGCTATGTTGTGTAATTGAACTGGATGCAACCTTGAGTCATCTGGGAAGAAGGAACATCAATGGATGGACTACCAAGGTCAGACTGGCCTGTGGTCATGCTTATGGGGGAATGTATTGATCAATGATTGATATGGGAATGTCCAACCTGCTGTGTGTGTCAGCATCCCTAGGCAGGGGGCCTGAGATGACCAAGAAAGCTACCTCACCATGGACCAGGGAATGAGAGAGAAATAGAGAGAGAGAGAGAGAGAGAGAGAGAGAGAGAGAGAGAGAGAGAAACAGTGGACAGCAGCATTCCCTCATGGCTCCTCTTCAGGCTCTGCTTGAATCCCTGCTCTGACTTCCCTCCGTCCTCGTTGATGGACTGTTACCTAGAAGTGTAACCTGCAACACTTTCCTTCCCTAATTTGCTTTTGGTTAAAATCCTTTATTATAGTAACAGGAAGCAGATTAGAGTGCCGGCTATATTCTGATGGTCATTCTATACAGGTGCAGTCCCCTCATCCTCTTAAAAGCAAGCACTGAGTACCCCAGCTGAAATGAGTCCTTTTTATATCACTGCCAGAATATACTCCAGTTTGATTTTATCATTCCTGGCTCTGCTTACAAGCTCATTGTCGTGCTTTGTTCCAGTTTGGAAAATAAATCCCTAGTACTGCCCAGCAAGTTCAGTTCTCTCTTAGGAAAATGGAAGAAGAATCATTCTCTACTCAGCCGCGCCCATACTGCTCCACAGAAAGCCCTTCAGTCTCTCCCTGTGCTCGTGCTCTTGGTCCTTCGACTACACACACCCTGGTGGGAACATTAATGAAGACCGCACTGGCAGAGGCAGCCATGGAAGGTGGGCACATACACCCTGGTGAGAACGTTAATGGAGACCGCATTGGCAGAGGCAGCCATGGAAGGTGGGCACACACACCCTGGTGGGAGTACCACTAGAGACCGCACTGGCAGAGGCAGCCACGGAAGGTGGGCAGGTATCAGTTAGTAAGAAGGGAATTCATCAAGTGGACTTGGAACTTAGGTCTTGAGACAACCTGCATTACATCACTGGCTGTCTTCACAGTCAAACTTTCTGGGAGCTAACCCTGTCAGTGGTTTTGACCCACGCTTGAGAGGCAGGAAGTGTAGTTGTGAGAAGCTTGCCTGGCTTTCAAGCCCCCGGGGCTCTATTCAGCCCTGATGGGTGACTTTGGAGAAGTTACTTAACTTCTGTCAACCTCAAGGTCTATGCAGTACCTGGGAGAATACACATAGGAAGATCCAGAATCTGGCTCACTGTGCCTGGCGTGGACTCGCTCTCATCCTAGAGGCAGAGTATACAAGGTCCTTGTGATAGCTGGAATGTAATTGGTCCCCATAATCTCACGGGAACTCATAATCTCATGGCACTATTAGGAGGTGTGGCTTTGTTGGAGTGGTACTGTGGGGGTAGGCGTTGAAGTTCCCTATGCTCAGGATACCACCCAGTGAGTCAGCCGACTTCCTGTTGCTACTTCGCCAGCACCACATCTGCCTGCACACCATCATGCTCCCCACCATGATGATAATGGACTGAATCTCTAAACCTGTAAGCGAGACACCCCAATCAGATGTTTTACTTTATAAGAGTTTCCATGGTGTCTCTTCACAGCAATAGAAACCCTGACTAAGACAGGAGTTGGTGCCAGGGACAGGGGTATTTCTGTGATAGGCCTGACCATGTTTGTGTTTGGAGGAATTTGGACTTTGGTACTTTGGGTTATGAGAGCAGTGGATGCTTTAGGTGCTGCTTAACGGGCCATGCTATTAGGAGCACGGAAGACAGTGGTGCTGAGCGTGATCTGACGAACTATGTGGGGCTCTTGCAAGAGGTTTCAGAGGAGAATAATTTTAGTATGTTACCTAGAGATCGTCGTTCTTGTTACAATTTTGGTGAAGAAAGTGGTTGCCTTTTGATCTTGTCTGAGGAGTCTACCTGAGGCTAAAGTAAAGAGTTTTGTATTAATTTCATCGGCAGAAGAAATCTCAAAACAGCCTAGTATAGACTCGTGTGGATATTAGTGTTAACTCTAACGACGATATATAAGGAAAAGGAGCAAGGCGAGAGAGTAAATTGCAAAAAGTAAATTTAGAGGAGAAAAAGAGCACACCAGGAAGTAGAAGAGCGCTAAATCCTGTGTTGGAGGAGATAAACAGATCAAGAAATGGAATAAAGGAGGTGGTAACCTCAGGGCAAGAGCCCACCCAGTCAAGTTTCCAATTTGTAGAAAGAAACTAAGAAGGTTAGAGCTAGGTTGGTGGGGGCTTAATCCTTAATCCCAGCACTGGGAAGACAGATGCTGGCAGATCTCTGAGTCTGAGGCCAGCCTGGTCTACAGAACAAGTTTCAGAACAGCCAAACTTAGGCAACGAAAGACAGAAACCCGGTGAAAATGTAATTCAATGTTCCAGCCCCAGCAAGCAGCAGAACTTGGCAGCTTCAGCCTCATGATTCTGCTTTAGAGTTAAGAATGGAAGAAAGGAGTTATGGAATAAAGCTGCGGAGGCCAGGCTTGTGCCAGGAGTATCCCTGATTGGAGGCCTAGTAGAGAGTTCATTGCATGAAGCTGTGAAGTTGAACCCTGGTTTGTCTTGGAGAACCCACGATATTAGAGATGTCAGAGTCGTGGGATACCTGCTGAGGAGAACAGTTAACAGGGAGTGGAACCAGCTCAAAAGAAAGAAATTTGTTGTGGCCACACCTGAACGGAGTTGGAGATCTGAACATTTTGACACCAGACATGGTGATGCAAAATTTGGAGTTTGCCCTGCTGGTTTGGGTCTTGCTTTGGTCCAGTACTTCCTCACTATGCTCCCTTCCCTGTGTTTTGAAATGGCAATGTATATTCTGTACCACTAAATGCTGGAAGCATGTGATCTGCTTCTTTATCTTTATTTTAAAGGGGAATGCAGTTGACAGATTGCCAGAGTCTCAGAAGAGACTTTGGACTTTGAAACAAGTTTGGGACTGTTATTGACTATGGGGACTTCTCAAGTTAGACTAAATGCATTTTGCATTGTGATATTGTTACAAGCTTCTGGGAGTAGAATGTGTTAATTTGAATGTAACTGGCCCCCATCATCTCGGGGAACGGCACTATCAGGAGGTGTGGCTTAGTTGGAGTAGATACGGCCTTGTTGAAGGCAGTGTGTCACTGTGGGGACAGGCTTTGAGGATTCCTATGCTCGGGATACCACCCAGTGTCTCAGCTAATTACCTGTTGCATGAAAGATGTAGCTCTCTCAGCTCCGGCACTATGTCTGCCTGCACAACCAGGCTCCTCACGATGATGATAAAGAAACTGTCAGCAAGCCACCCCAGTTAAATGTTTTCCTTTATAAGAGTTGCTATGGTCATGGTGTCTCTTCACAGCAACAAAAACCTGAACTAAGACAAGCACAGTCCTCTGGAGCGGTGGAAGATGTAGCTGTGACCCTGGGTGCCACAGCTGCCACCAAGGTGGAGACTGCAGGTGGAGACATGGCACTTCCACTTCTACCCTGTCCTTCTGGTCTGTTATGGACCTGCCTCGGTGTGCGGCAGAGGTCTTCTAAAACTCATGCTGTCCTTTTGAGGATGTCTGTCACGTTCTGGGATGGGAGTGGCAGTCTAGAAGCAGTCGCGCTACCCATGGTGATTTATTCTGACCCCCACATGCTTCAGTTTTTTGCCTTATTCCTCAATTTTTGTAGAACTTGGAGCCTGTCCTGGAACTAGCTGTTGTAGACCAGGTTGGCCTCGAACTCACAGAGATCCGCCTGCCTCTGCCTCCCGAGTGCTGGGATTACAGGTGTGTGCCACCACTGCCTACTGACCATTTTTTTTTTAAATTAAGTTTGCCTTATAGCTCATAAAGAGGCTGTTTTCCCCATGGGGTGTGTGTGTGTGTGTGTGTGTGTGTGTGTGTGTGTACATACATTTGGAAGTCAGAGGTTAATGTCAAGTTTCTTTCCTTAATCACATTTCACCTGAAGCTCATTAGTTAAGCTATATTTGCTGACCAATGAGGTCCATACCCGTCTCCATCCTCCAAGGGTTGAAATTATCAGCACATACCACCATGCCAGCCTTTTACGTGGACTCTGGGGATTCAAATTCAGATCCTCATGTATACACTTCAGTGACTTATCCATCTCTTTAGTCCCATGTTGTTCCTTTGTGTTTCATCCTTTGGTACAGTGAGACAACAAAAATGCTGCCTGGTCACTCAGCTTGAGAGTGGCTGCCATCAATCTAACTTTCGCAGGAAGACATGTTTGCAGCTCACCAATACAGCCTAAGGCACTGGCCACAGTCAGTCTCCAGCTTCCCACACTGGAGCCAGAGCCCCTGGATGCACAAGATTTCTGGGTTACTGTGAAACTCAGAAGTGATATTACCGATTACCAAGTACTTCTGTAAGCTGTTTCCACGTGAACTTCCAGGTACTTCTTGCCCATTATCATAGTCCCAGGGGCAAGGTGTAAAGTTGTAACATGCTGGAGAGCATCAGAGCCCACATGAAGAGTGCACATGCCACTCTTTCCTCAATGGAGGGAGAAGACAAACATACTGAGAGCTTTGAGGACTGATGTCATATAGATGATGTCAGGGACTTATTTTATGTCAGCTGATGCCCATTCTAGTACATCAAGAGCTAACTTGAGCTTGGGAAAAAAAAGACTTTCTTACTTAGGGGTAATTATTAACACTGCAGAGGGCCCCAAACTTCAACTAAACCAGACCATGAAGAGAAGGAAGGGAGGAAGGAGGAGAGGGGAAAGGAGGGGAGGGAGGAGAGGTAGAGAAGGAGAGAGGATGGGAGAAACAATACCAAAGCAAAGGAAAGTCTCAACGGAATGCAGCAGGAAAGGTGGTCCGTGTCAGTACAAAGCAGAGCTGAAAGGCTGGTGCAGGACGACAGGACTTGGGGGAGAATTGTTGGGCACCACACAAGGATGATGGTCTCACAGACATGTTTTTAATCAGTCACTTTTACTGACTTCAACAAAAAGGTAAGGGATCTAACAAAGAGCCACCTAAAAAGCAAGCGAGGTCCCTAAAAGCAAAAGGGACCAACTCATTTTAGCTAAACAATTAAGTAAATATGCTGATTAGTTTCTGTAGGACCCAGACACGATAAGCTTAATAGAGGCCTGGGTCTCAGTAGTTTACCCTAAGGCAATACCTGGTTGCTAGACCGACCATAAACTGAGATTACTTAGGCACCACCCAGAAACAGACCATCCAAAGGAAATTCCTAACCTTCCAACCACTGTAGGTAGGATCACCTGCCAGCACACATTCACAGGACACCCCTAGACAAATGTCAGCCAATCAGGGGTCCTGAACTTTAGAAACCCCTCACCCCTCCCCACACTTTTATTACTATAAAAACACACCCCAACTGAGCTCTGGGCTCTCCGATTATTCCAATACATTGGACACACGGAGAGTCCGAGTTTGCAAACTTGTGTAGAATAAAGGCTCTTTGCTTTTACATATGGGACTCAGTCTCCTTGTTGATTTTTGGGGGACGTTGCAGATCTGGGCATAATTATTTTAACTGTCAATACAATCTAGAACCACCTGGGAAGAGCAACTTGGGAATTTCCTGGATCAAGATGGCCAGAGGGCAAACCTGTGAAGGATTTCTCTTAATTGAGTTAACTGAGGTGGGAAGAGCCACTTTGAATATGGGTAGAACTACTTCTTGAGTTGGGCCCTGGACTGTGGATGAGTTAACAAACAAAGCTGCCTAGTAAGCATGCAACATCCATCTCTCTCTGCTCTAGGTTGTGCCCGAGATGTGATCAGCTGTTTCAAGTCCCCACTCCCTTGATGTCCTGACAGTGACCTGGAACCGTGAGTTGACATAAGCCCTTCCTTCCCTGAGTTGCTTTTGGTCAGGCTGGTTTTTAATAACAAAAGAAGTAAAACCAGGACAATAAATAGCCAGTCATACAAAAGATTAGGAAACCAGAGGTGCTTAAAAAATCAGAAGAACCAATTATCTTCCTGTCCTTAATAAATGGTATGCTCACACACGGGCAAATGGTTTCTAACCAGACACTATAAATGGTCAAGTTAGACAAGGGCATCCATGTCTTTTTTACTAATTATAGGAAGAACATATCAAGATATTTTAAAAATTGATTTAGGAAAAATACAAGGCAATTGATAAATGTGAAAACTAGTTTATATTACTTTAGAGTGTTCTAAATTGTGCCTGGCACAGTTTAGGGGTTAGAAATTCCAATCAATAATTTAATCTCCTTGGGTCCATTGCTATATCCCATTTAAAACAGCCCTTCTATGAGCCATTGCCTTGAGAAAAGACTTTAATGCAGAAAGAAAGCTTTCTAGAGTCTTTTGCCTGAGATACGCTCATTTAAATTCACTCTGGGCAGGACTCCAAACTAACCCTAAGCAGGAAATTTAACCCTTGGCTTGTGTTCACCAGGAAATCACTGGGGTTCAGAGAAGACAACCCTGTGGAAAGCACTGACCCAATAACCACCAGCACCCACCACCAGCACCCACCAGCCCCCCACCACCACCCACCACCCACCAGCACCCACCACCAGCACCCACCACCAGCACCCACCTCCAGCACCCACCAGCACCCACCACCACCACCACCCACCAGCACCCACCAGCACCACCCACCAGCACCAGCACCACCACCCACCACCCACCAGCACCCACCACCAGCACCCACCACCAGCACCCACCACCAGCACCCACCTCCAGCACCCACCAGCACCCACCACCACCACCACCCACCAGCACCCACCACCACCACCACCCACCAGCACTCACCACCACCACCCACCAGCACCACCCACCAGCACCACCACCCACCACCCACCAGCACCCACCACCAGCACCCACCTCCAGCACCCACCAGAACCCACCAGAACCCACCAGCACCCACCACCAGCACCCACCAGCACCCACCAGCACCCAACAGCACCCACCAGCACCCAACAGCACCCAACAGCACCCACCACCACTACGACACACCAGCACCCACCAGCACCCACCAGCACTACGGCACACCAGCTCCAAGCAGAACATCTCTGTCACAGGAGAAGCAGCTGTAAAGAGTTTGGGGCTAACATAGATTTTCCCATCATCATGGGTATTTCTGTTTTCATTAAATATTACTCAATAGTGAGGAGAGTTCACATGTTCTTCGTGTTTAAGATGATAATAAATTATATTAAAATCATATAATTATCATCTCCCACACTCATTTGTAACCAGGTTGTCAGAGTATTTTAAGGCAACTTTATGGAAGAAATGAATGTATCCTACATTGTGTAAATTAAGGCTTCAGTGTTCAAGCACAGCTTGATCATCACTGATCCTCATTCGCCCGCATTCGCCAGTCAGGCTTAAAGGGCTGTGGGGTTGAGCTCTACTGAAAATGCAGAGAAAGCCACTCGCTACCATCTTATTCTTTATTTCCCAAACTCACACACGCCAAGCGACAGTCGTGCTGCCCCTAGGGAAAGCATGGACTCATCTAAACCTCTGCCTGGGATATCAGTGGAGAATTTGTTGTTCTTAACGATGACAGCAGGTAGAACTCCAAGTTCTCAGTAAAAGTATACCGTGTGGTTTTTAATATCCAAGGGGACATGGGAAGCAGGGCCCTAAGGTTAACATTTAACTGAAAACCAGCAACTCTGGGCCGCAGCCCAAGTCAGAACATTGGCCTTGCTGTTCCCAAAGGTTTGCAGAACCCGACTTTTCAAATTGGATGAGGAAATGGGACAGAAAAATATATTTAAACGGATGTTTTAGAAATTAGAAAATAAAGATCTTAAAATACCCTAAGCCCTGAGAAACTGTCCTGCTAAAATGTGACATAAATTCACTGTGTTCCCTTAACTGTGCCTGGCTTCCTCACACAAGTTTTTAGTCACTTCTCAGAATCTGAGACCTGGAACTGTAGACGGAGGTCACATAAATATGTATCAGTATTTGTATTATATACCTTGTGTGTATGTGTATGCATGCGTGTGTGTGTGAGTGTGTGTGTGTGTGTGTGTGTGTGTGTGTGTGTGTGTATGTGTGTTAACAGTTAGGAAGACTTTGAGTTCAGCAATTGCTTCTCATGAGAGGTTGATGCTCCCTGATGGGAAAGTCAGCCTCCCTTTAGATATTCTGTACCCTAGATTGCACCTCCAGAGTTTCTACTTACTGAAATAACTGTTTAGTTGAGTCAAGGACAAAGAAAGCCTCAACTGGCTTTTATTTCACAGTGATGAAGTCTTCCCTTCATTTCTTATTGATGGAGTCCTATTTGCCATTTCTTGGGGTGTGTGTGTGTTTCCATTGCTGGAAATTTCCATGAGTTTCTATGAGTTTCCCTACTGTGGAATAATCCTTCTGTACACTGTTTGAATATGTCGCTATGATTGGTTTAATAAACAAGCTGACTGGCTAATAGCTGAACAGGATAAAGTTAGGCAGGAGAGCCAAACTGAGAATGATGGGATGAGGAAGGGTGAAGTCGGAGAAGCTACCAACCAGACACAGAACAAGTAGGGCACACAAAATGGGATAGAAGTAAAAGCCACAAATCTTTGGGCAGCACAGTAATAGAAATGGGTTGAGCTGTAAGAGCTAGTTAATAATAGGCCTGAGCTATTGAGTGAGCATTTGTAATTAATATTAAGCCTCAGAGTGGTTATTTGGGAACAGGTGGTGGGAACAGGACAACTCTGCCTACATTTCCCCTTACTTCTTAGTTCTTAACTCTCCTTTTAAAATCCTGTTATTTATTTGTGGTTATGATGAGCTCTCACTGGAGGAATGCTACAGGAACCTGGTACACTGCAGTTCCTATAAGCCAAAGGGCAGGGAAGCAGCTGGGACTGACTTCCAGGGATAGTGGCCACCTTCCCTAGTCCTAGGAAGCACCAAATCTAGAAGCAAAGGGCTAGTGAGAAAGAAGGTGGATTGTCCCTTAGGAGGCTAAGTTTCTAACTATCCATGCCAGTCTGCAAACCTCGAGGATGAAGACATTTGATGACCCTTGATGAGGGCTTCCACACTCATAATGCCACAGGCAGCACGAAGCATGGAGCTCTTCTGGTTTCTCTGAAAAGTCAAGAGGAAGATGAGCAAATGCCTGTGGACTGTTTAGTCCTAGAGTAATACCTTCTAACATGTTTGTAAAACACAAGGCCCATCAACACAGTAAACACATACATGTGAACCACGTCTCTAAAGTAAGTGTGTGAGCTTTTAGGAAGGAATCAGGGATATCTCTTAATGTCAAAAACAAGTTGGTTAAAAAAGGAGCAATAGCTGGGCGATGGTGGCGCACGCCTTTAATCCCAGCACTTGGGAGGCAGAGGCAGGCAGATCTCTGTGAGTTCGAGACCACAGGACAGGCTCCAAAGCCACAGAGAAACCCTGTCTCGAAAAAACAAAAAAAGGAGCAATATAAATTAAAATTCTTTACTAAGCATTCTTTCCAACACTAAGCAAAGATTTCAACAAGCCTGGGATACAGTGATCTCACCAGCTCTCAGAACTCTGAAACAGCCTTGAATTCATTTCCACAGACTTGTAAGCATTCCCAGCTATGAAAACACACACACATACACACACAACCAAAACACAAGCACATGTACGCACACACACACACACACACACACACACACACCACACAAGCACATGTACACACATAACAAGAAATGAGAAATAGAGATGAATATTCATCAATAAGAAATGGAGGAAAGGTTTCATACCGTGAAATGAAAGCTTATTAAGGTTTTCTTTGTCCCTGGTTTAACTGAGCAAGTATTTCAAGTTATCCAGTATTTTGTAAAGATGGTAGCACAGAGCACCTATCTACTATTTTTTTTTTCTTGAGCTAAGGAATTGTGTAGCTGAGGCTGGCCTGGAACTTGTTATGCAGCCCAGGATGGCCTCAAACTCATAATCCTCCTCCTCTGCTTCCCAAGTGCTGGGGTTGCAGGCTTGTACCCACACAGTCAGCCCAACCGAGTTTTCATTTTATGTCCTCAACATAGTACTAATATTACAGCTTCATATTTGGATTCATAACTAGCTCACAGAGAAAGTTATTAGAATTAATAACAGACAACGGAGAAACATTAAGGAAAGGATGGAAGAAAATGACCTAAACAAATAATAGAATAAACAAGAAACCCATTTTTGGTTCCAAGTTTGCCCACTAATCCACTTACATCACTTAGGGGCAATTTAATTTGGAAAGCATTTATTTTGCTTATGTACCCTGCACACAGGGAAGGCCGCACTGTTGATTAGCGTTACCACTAAATATCAATGTACCTAGAACTTCAAAGTGCAGTCTTTCTTTCAAGATCTGGTACTTTCTTTCTTTTATTTGTTTAATTTTGTATACATTGGTGTTTTACTTGTATGCATATCTGCTGTGTGAGGGTGTCAGATCCTGTAGGCCTGGAGTTACAGACAGTTGTGAGCTGCCATGTGGGTGCTGGGAATTGAACCTGGGTCCTCTGGAAGAACCATCAGTGCTCCTAACTACTTGCCATCTCTCCAGCTCCTCAAAGTGCAATCTGATTTGGAAATGGTGTCACTGGGAGGTACTTAAGGTCATCCTTGATTAGAGATGACTGAATAAGAGACAAATCTGAAAACAGACAGAGAGGACACCACTATGTGAGCACACAGATGCACAGGGGGACAATGTGCTGACAGACACAGAGACTGTGACAGACACAGAGACTGAAGGAACACATGGGCAAGCCAACACAGGTCACGGACTTCTAGTAACAGACTCTAGGGCAAAAGCAGGAAACGGATTTCTTCCCAACACCTCCAGTTGGTACCAATTAACCTTGCTATTTGGCATCCAGAGTTGTAAGAGAATATTCTTTTTTGTAGGCACCCTGACTGAGGTACATGGTCACTGCACCCTGAAGAAATGAATACAGAGAGACAGACATGCAGAGAGGCCTAAGGAAAAGAGCAGAGACCAAGCGAGCAGGAGAACGTGATGGAATGTCAAAGCCCCATATAATCTTCCTATTTAAAATATGAACTCAGAGCACGTTTAAGAGACCAGGAAGGAAAACCAAACAAAAACGGAAACCTAGAGGTTTTGACTACCAAATCTGATTAGGGTTTACAAATATTCTTACCAAGGGAAGCAACACTGGTTTACACACGAGCCTTCTCACCAGTTGTTCTGATTATAAACCCACTCCTGAGCCCAGGCTTCAGCCAGCTACTCTACTATGACCAACAAAGAAACTGCAGTCTGTAGCCAGGGAAAGCAATAGGAAGGAAATCACCAGGGGGCCATTCCCCCCTCACTTCCTCTCTGAAAGACTCTGAAATCTCCACAGAAAGCCTGGCTTTAGGATGCTATCTAGGGTGTCAGTGGACTGCACACTTTCAAAAGATAGCACATGTACTAAAAAGCAATGAATGTGTATGTACATCAGCATCAGCCATGCCTACAGCATCCCGAGTAGTTTAGCGTGCACCTCCCACATTTCTGCATACTAGTTCAGCCCACACGCTTCCAGTATGACTGTTGGAAGTTGAAATTATAGTCAAGACATAGTTCTTCATATGACCTTTAAGCCTGTAAGGAAATTATAGAGGAGAATCACCTTCATAATGGTAAATAAGAGAGCTGAACCAACAACGGGAAGGTATCAACAATTTGGTGCATATTGTATACTAAATAAAGAATTGCCAAGAATGAATTTTAAATTTTTTAGTTGATTTGAAATGTTCTGCCTGACATAGAAGATACACATGCTTACAGGTACCACAGTTGCTGATAGAATTATCCATCCTAAAACTCATGGAGCCCTGCACTGTTAGCATTGACATCATTTTTAAATAGATTCACAAGAGATTCATTTGACACAGAATTGCTTTATCACCGTGCCATTCATAATACAGTACTGATTATTTGAAATAAAGACATTTTTCATTTTTTTTTTTTTTTTGGTTTTTCGAGACAGAGTTTCTCTGTGGCTTTGGAGCCTGTCCTGGAACTAGCTCTTGTAGACCAGGCTGGCCTCAAACTCACAGAGATCCGTCTGCCTCTGCCTCTGCCTCCCGAGTGCTGGGATTAAAGGCGTGCACCACCACTGCCCGGCTCATTTTTCATTTTTAAAAGTCAGGTTACTATGTAGCCCAAGCTGGCCTTAAACTAACAATCCTGTTCTCTCTCTCCCACATGCTAGAATTATAGGCACCTGGCTAAAAACTCTTATTTCTAATCTGGATTCAAAATAAACTCCAATCTGTTCCGAAGTTGCATAGGCAATTCTATTTGCCACTTCCGCCCCCTTGCCTTTTCCCTTCATTGTTAGGAGATTTGTATCACTAAAGACCAGTGGTGGCAGAAGGCAAGTATCAGCTTGGCATGCTCACATCATGAGAGCACTTTGCTAGCTGGGACACCAGAACTGCTTCCATAAAATGTCACTTAGTTCCCAAGAAGGGCCAGCTCCCAACACAAACAACCCCCAGCAATTTCTGTCAGTAGTCTCTAGTGCATCAGTGAAAGTATTTCCTGAGACCAAGAATGTCTGAAAAGCTAGATGCTGTAAAACCAGCATCCTCGTTTCTCCATGGAGGCAAACAATGGGTCTCTCGACTCAAATGGAAAATGGCATCTTCTTTTTCTAGTTCCTAAAATGAGCAAACTCAACAAATGTCTGAGTTCCAGATTCCCTGTACATCACATAACATCATTTCCTTCAAAAAATTTGTGGCAGACATAAGACCAACAGGACTAACTAAATCCATTAGATGCCCAAGTAGCTCTTCCAGTACTGAGTAAGGACCTTAAGTACTTGGCATTCAACCAAAGCACTCAGCAAAGCTTTTTGTTCAGACTTTCACTGACCCCAATAGGAAAGTGTACATTCACAGGTAGAGCCAACCCTCCAAGCATGGTACCTTATTCTGTTCACACACGTATTGTATTCTCAGGGTGTCCATTGCTCTGATCATGGCTTGCATGGCGGTAAATATGTTTTGGTAAACCAGCTTGGTGAAGCCCTTTCTGTCTTCATCACTGTAGCCAGACCCATGGATTATCCTCATTTGCTTGATAAAGGTGCTTTTCCCACTTTCGCCAGTTCCTAAGAGAAAAACATGAGTGAAGAACAGTTAGTGGACAGACTCCCACCCTGAAACCCTGGTAGCGGAGTCCACACCATGGGTAACAGGTTGGGGCAATGGGCTTGCAGAGACTACCAGAAGCTTTATGAGACAGTGCATCCCAAGCCCCAGGAAAAGTCTTCCCATCTCCCTTTCCTCGAGTCTTTGAAACAAGAACCGTGTTTCTTACTGAGGCTTTGCTGCTCATATTGACGTTGACAGTGACGGGGTGACGTCAGTGTGCAGGAAGGATCTGAGCAGCAGAAGCACTTGGAGAAGAGGAGGATAATTAACTTGCCAACATGTACTGGGTCTTTGCACAATGGAACATCATTCTGAGTGATGCCCAGCGTCTGTATGATTGCTGCTGCTCCTATTCCAGTCTATATTTCACAAGGTCTCCAAAACTCCTAACAGTGGCCTGTGGCACCAAGAAGCAGAAATCATTGAACTATCCCATTAATCTTTATTGCACAGGGAAATCCAGACATGACATATAGAAAACAGGATGCCAAGATTCCATATATCTCTCAGGTTGAGATTCTGCTAGAAAAGTAGTAAAAATATTTATGCAATGAAGCTCAAACATTTTCTAATATTGTCTGTGATAAATGGAATCAACTATATGAGATAGTCATAGTTGATTTCCAAATCTACATGCTACTTTAAAATTTTTATTAACAGTTTAGTTTATAAAGTTTCCAGTTGAAATGAAGGAAACTATCTCCAAACTAAAATTATTCATGCTATATCCTCTAAATAAATGTACTTTTCAAAACGCAAAGTGCATTTCATAATTTGTTACAAAGAGAATAGTTATCTAGTAGTATTTTTGACAAAAGGCAATGTTATGTGAAAAGCTCAACTAAATCATAAAATTTGGCCATAACAAAGGTCAAAGATTATTTTTCATGAAATGATTAATTGTGACCCTCTATAGTAGCTAACTTCCCAGTGTCTCAACACCACACCCAGATGTACAACTGCCATCCAATTCCATCATCTCTGGTACTTTATTGACTCTTAGTCACATCCATGCCATGTGTTACTTATAGAGATGTGTTTTCTGGAGTAGAAGGCTAGAGTACATAACAGCTACCAACTTGATTAAAGTCAGCAGCCTTTAAGCTTGCTGCGCACTGCGCCCCAGTGTCTGTGTTCGGTGCGCTGGGACCCAGTTCGCGAGATTCGGGCAAGGAGCTGGAGGTTAAAATACACAAACACACACAGAGAGACAGAGGCACGAGTCATCCTTGAATTCCCCAAGAATGCCCCCTTTATTGTGTTCAGGGGCAGATTATATAGAGATAGCCACTCCCCAGCCAAACCCACCAGAAACTACTCTGCCATCAGGAACTCCTGAAGGTCTCATGCTCAAAGCAGCTCTAGACACTCAGATCAGGGGATTACAAGAAATTCAGGATCTGGGGTCTCATTGCTCCCAACATAAGCTTACATGGGCTTCCCTGCACACCTTACCAGGGCTCCGAAACTGTGATTAAGGCTGGAGCTAAGGCCCACGTGACACAAAAATATGTTATGATTCTTCTGTTTAAAACAAATATTTAGGATTGATTTCGTCAGATCACACCCACTTGTTCTTCCATTTGTTTCTTCATTAAACCCTCAATGTGTTCCCTTCCCCTCAAGACAGACAAAGGTGGGCAAGAAGACCTGGTGGTGTTGTGGGCCTCTGCCCTCAGCGGCCTTTCCTTATTGGGGCAGTTCTACACTCTCTACTCCAGCCATGCTGGTCCTCCCTCATACGGCTCCTTCCGGAGCCCTTCACACTGGTGGATCCCTCTTCCTGGCCTTTACTCTTGCCCTTGCCTGCCCTTCCCTACCTGATCAAGATGTTTAACACTCAGGGAATACACCTACCCACAACTGTGATGGATTTTCCCACTTGGATTAAATTAATCAAGATACTCCCTCACAGCTGTTACCACAGGCTAGCTTTAATCTAGACAATCTTTCGCAGGTAAACCCAAAGGCCTGCCCCCCTCAGTGTCAAGTTGGTAATACTAACCATTACACCAGGACTGGCTTTCTTTGTGCATGGTACGGTACCTGGCATTTGGTGCCACTTTGGTACCATATTTATTAAGATAAATATTGAGCAGTGCTTGATGTCAGTCGTCCTCCTCTCTCGCTCTCCACCTAATTCTGTTCGTTTGTTTTTGTTCTTTTGAGACAGGGCTGTATCTGTGTAATAGCCCTATCTGCCCTGGAACTAGCTCTTGAAGACCAGGCTGGGGTTAAAGGTGTATGTGCCACCACTGCCCGATTTCTCTCCACCTAATTTTCCGAGTCAGGGTTTCTCCCAGAATTGGCAAGGCTAGCTGGAGGGCCAGCAAGTCCAGAGCTTCACCTGCCTCCACCTGGCCAGCTCTGGGATCTTAGCCATGTGCTACTGTGCTGGCTTTTCACACGGGTGCTGGAGACAGGAATTCGGGTTTTCAGACGTATACAGCAAGTGCTGTATTGACTGAATCATCTCCCCAGGCGCCTTCTTAAGCATCTTTAACTGGACAGTTCAGTCCAGCCCTGTTAAAAAATTCAGCTCTGTGCAATCAGTTGTCAACCCCTTTCACTCCTACAAAACCGAGCCCCACCCTGGCCTTGGGAAACTCCCTTCCTTTCTGCTTGGCCAGTCTGACTATTCCTGACACCTACCCTACATGAAGTTATACAGCCTTTGTCCTTTTGTGGCTGGCATATTTCAGGTAGCATCCTCAAGGTGTGTCCATGTTACAGGGCACTCAGCCATCCTTTTCTGAATAGCAAATCTCTTAAGTTTTTCCAAATACAAGATATTTCAAAAATCCACCAAATTACCCCTTATCTACACTAACCAATGTATGGGAAAAGAGGATATGCCAATTCTCTGTGCCCAGCCCTGTGTTCCAAGTGTGTCAAAGGACTCCAAACACATAGAGAAGCAAAGATAAACCCTAGAAGGAGCCATACTCTGCTAAGTGACCTCTTCTGAGTGCTAACTGGATGCTGATATAGACAAATATTAAAGTGGTCACAATGCTGGGGACTCTACCCAAATCATCTCCTTTCATCTTTGAAGCACTCCGAAATAAGGACGGCCATATGCAGTAGGCAGGTGAGAACTCTGGGCTATGGACTGGTTATGTAAAGTCCCCAAGCACACATAGTGAGCAAGACCTGAACTTGATTCTTTTGAACTTTGACAGGTTCTATTGTCAGAGAAGACCTGGTTCATAAACCAAAGGACCTGGTGATATCAGCCTAATAAGGGAAATTTTTAAGTCCAGTCACACACTAAAAAACCCCAGCCAAACCACCATCGTGCAGATACAGCCTGCCCAGGTCCTGCTGGGATGTGCTCAGAACCTTCTTGGGAAGCTCCCCATGGCCTTGTGGAGTCAGTGTTGGTGCTTTTCTTTCTGCTGTTCCACTCTTGTATTAACTGGGTTCTCCTGTCTCCATCTAAAGAACTGAACAAAAGCTGAACAGAGTACAGACCCCTCTCCTAAAGTTTACTGTCATAGCCTGGCTCTTCAAAGTTCTAGGCCAGACCAGATTTTGATTCCCACAGGATTCTGGGGTGTGTCCCCCCACCAGGGGTTACAATATTCTCTTCAACCCAGCAGGGCTGAACTTCCTGTCTGGTGTCAGTTCATCCCAAAAGAACCTTGGTAGTCCTGTGTTTTACAGATGAGGAAGCTAATGTGAACGTGGAGACTGTTTAACTGCTTTCAGCAAGCTGTAACTGTAACCTTGAAGCCAGAACACTCACTCAGGACAGCAAGAAATTCTGCAGCAAGATAAGGAAGCTCCCAGGAGCAGAGGTCATTCTCTTACAGAAGGCCAAAGCCAGTCATAAATGTTTCAAAAGCCACTGATTTCTTCCTCTGTATTTGGCCATTAAAAATATTTAGAATAGTTTTAAGATTAAATGAAAAAGTGCTTAATAGTCTTTAAATATTTGGCTTCAAATGGCAGTTGTTCAGTTAAACACATGCACACACACACAACAAAATCAGATGGGTTGGAGGCAAAGAAGAGACTGAATGATGCTGATTACTGAAGGCCATGATGGAGAAAACAGAAATCAGTTGGTGGGTTGCTCTCACTGTCACTGAAGCTGCCACACAATCCGGCTGGTGCCATCCTTCTCCAAAGGAGAAACAAAGAATCATCAAGATTAAGCAGGTTGTTCAAGTTTGAGCAGCGTGCTAGTGTTGGCCTGGGTCTGAATCTGGGTCCATTTTTAGCTTCAGTTTTCTGTACAAATAAAGGAAACGGCACAGGGAATCAGCGCTTCTCCGTTTAGTTTCCATTTCGGCATTTCCATATTTGAAAATAAAATCCAACGATGGCTGCTAAGTAGAGTCATAAGCCACTACATGACATCCCAGCCAACAAAGAAATACCAGTCTACACAACGGGTGTCATATATGGTGAACTATATCAAACATTCATACACATGACAGGCTCTAGGATTAAAATGAAACTGAAAATTCCCATCATGCTGTGTTGTCACTGTTTATGGCTGAGATAGGCTCAGATGCACACATACCACTGTGTTACAGTTGCCTGCAGTATTCAGGACAGTGGTGTGTTGCATAGATTTGCAGACTATACACACAGACTGGGCAGGTAGAGATTGTATCATCTAGGCTTGTGTAAGTATGCTCTATTGTGCTCGCACAATGGCAAAACTGCCTAATGTGTTTTTCAGAACATATGACCATCATTTAACTAGGCGTGTCCGTAGTTTTCAATTCTTCTCTGTGTCAAGAGCCTGCTTGTGTGAGCTGCTTGCTTATCCTCATCTTACGGCAGCTGCCTTCTGCTGTGGAATAATCCTTCTATCCACTGAGAAGATGTGTTGCTCTCATGGTTAATAAAAATCTGATCAGCCGATGGCTAGGCAGGATTTTCAGGGCGGAGAGAATGCTGGGGAGAAGAAGGTTGAAGTCGGAGGAGTCGCCAGGAGATGCAGAGCGAGCAGGATTGTGAGTATGTAGGTGAGGTAAACGGGCCTCAGGCAGCACACGGATGACTAGAAATGGGTCCATTTACATTATAGGAAGTAGTTAAAAACAAGGTTAAGCTATTAGCTGAGCTTTCATAATAAGAAGTCTCCATGTGGTTATTTGGGAACTTGGTCAGAAGAGAAAAGTCTGTCTACAGCCTTCCATACTAAGGTCAATGGATAACTGCTGGCAAGATACTCAGGCAAGTCACAGATTCACCAAAGGACCTCTATGCCTTTCTGTCACTGATTACTTACCTCTTAGCAGGACAGCATCGAAACCCCCCAAGTCTGAAGCTCCACTCTGGAGTTTTCCTCCCTTTGCCCTTTAAGTAAGAGCTTAACTTTCTTCGACCAGGACACTCAGAGCTGTGTAAACGGACATGTGTCTCTTGCTGTTCTGTCATAGCACATATAGCACAGCCGTATAGATAATGCATGTTCTATTCTTCCTGCAGACTCCCTGCTGACTGTGGGTGAGAGTTTGGGGCCTCTGGCCTTGCAGGGCTGGGAGCTTTTATATAGTAGTGTTCATGACTTCACTGCCCAGTCATCTGAGTCCTAAGCCTCAGTCATGTGTGTAAGAATATTATGATTCTGGCATATCCATATAACACCTGTTCGATTACCTAATATTTTGCTTTATCTGTTGTTCAAATAAGTTTTTATGGACATGAAAACCCCGCATTGTGTGTGACAATCAAATTAAATATAATAAAACCTATGACTTGGCAATATTCGAGCAGAAACAGCTCTTCTCATTCCAGTTATATAGGCACATCATTCTGTGAACCTCTCACAAAGGATTGTTCTTTCTAGATAGGATTGTCATCGACTCTTCATCCAAGATTCTCTCCTGATCCCTAACCCTTCTTTCTCCAGAGGCCTCTGAAATTCCACCCAGGAATCTCACCTAGATATAAAATAGCAAGGCTACAAACACATGTAACTGAAAAGGGGCCAACAAAAATGTCCAAAATCACTAAGACTCTACAGTTCCAGGATCGAGAAAGCAATACGAGGTTAAAGTTTTAATTTAATTTCAAATAATGCAGGAAGACCCATATGGGGGGTAGGGGAGTTGCTTTCAAGAGCCAGGAAGAAACAGAGGCGAAAGCAAAATAAATCCTTAATAAATCCTTACAATAATAGACAAAAGACACACAAACAGAAAATCGATTGTTCTAGAATTTACCCAGAATCCAGAAAAACTGGCTCTGGGAGCTAAGGCAGGGAGCTAATGAAGCCACTGAGGCAGACAGTGGCTTACAGTGTTTCCTCACCCCGCAAGCCCCGCCTCCCAGAAGCCAGTGTTCTCAGTTTAGGGTTATAGCAGACACTGGAGACAGTAAAACAAAGTTTATAAAAAAAGGAAGACAGGTGAGGATGTCTCCTAACCTACATTATCAATAGGAACAAGTCCAGTGTGGCCAAGTGGGCCCTTTATGAACAGGGCCTTATTCTCATGACAGGACACACTAGTAACCTGAAATCTATTCAGGAATGGGTATTTGGGGGTTGTAGGCCTCCATGGTGATTCCCTTTTGGAAAGCAGTAGAGAGAGGGTTGCCTAGAGGGGGAGGACCTGTTAGAGAGGCACAGCCAGCTTCCCCATGCCAGGTGCCTGGTGCTTGGCTTTCTGATAAAGACCTGGTGCCAAGCACCATGTGGAGCTCGGGTTCTATGACAAACCTTTTGTGCAGCCCAGAAAAATAAGCTCGGAAAATGCCTTTTGTTATCTTTAAGCCACAGCGAGTGGTTCTAGCTGCAGAGGCCTGGCCAGGGGATGGTGTTGTAACTTTGTTTGTTCCTCTCCAGCCTGGCCTGACCTTGGGCAGTGGCAGTTTCTGCAGCGGATGGGCTGCTGCGTAGGATCGTGATGCCATTCAGCAGATACGGGTTTATGAGAAAAGATGCAAATTCTGGGAAAACTCAAAGAACTCCTCTGTGGGGGAAGATTATTTTACGGCATGTGACTTTTGTTTATGCTGCATTTATTTAACTCTGTGAAGTTGTGATTTTTTTTTTTTTTTTTTTTTTTTTTTTTTTTTTTTTTTTTGCCTGTCTAAAACACCCAAGGTCTAATAAAGAGCTGAATGGCCAATAGTGAGGCAGGAGCAAGGATAGGTGGGGCTAGCTTATGGCTAGCTGTGGCTTAAACATGACAAAAGGCAGAGAGTATAAATAGAAGGAGAAACAAGGAAGGAGACAAGCAACTAGAAAACAAGGAGAGAGGACACTTGGGGCCAGTCATCACCCAGTCCCCCAGCCACCCAGCCAGCCACAGAGTAAGAAGGAAAGTGAGATATGCAGAAGGAAGGAAGGAAGGAAAAAAGCCCGTAGACAAAAGGTAGTCGGGGTAATTTAAGTTAAGAAAAGCTGGCAAGAAATAAGCCAAATTAAAGCTGGGCATTCATAAGTAAGAATGAGTCTCCATGTATGATTTATTTGGGAGCTGGATGGTGGGCTCCCCAAAAGCCCCAACTAGTAAAATAGACCTAACACTCCCCAAATGCAAAGTAAACCCAAGGATTGGAGGACTCATTAAAATGTAGATTCTCTGCCCCTCCTCAGCCAAGTTTCAATGGCCTTGGTAAGAACCTGGGAATATGCATTTGTGGCCAATATTCTAGAGGTTTCTGTGGGCTGGATAGAAAGACTGCTCCAGGGCCCTTTGTAGGGAATCCCTAATGGAATCCACCTGGGACAGAAATGCTCCAGCAGAGGCATCACGTTCAGTTGAGTTGATGGATTTCTCTACTAAGTTCCAAACTCATTGCCTCACGAATAAATATCTGGGCCCCCAAGCTCTACTCTTCCATTCCCGGGGAGAAAATATTTTTAAAGAAGCAATAAGATTCACTTATTCAATTCTGCCCAAGCCTCATGTCACCATCAAAACCACAGCACCTTCCCTAGCTTCTGTTCTTGGAGGACTGACTGTTCTTAACCGTAAAAGGAGGAGGAGAGATGTCTCTTGCAACAGCGGAACTGGAAGCAACTGGAGACAGGTTCACGATGACTCTTTGAGACAAAGAGGATACCATGAGGCTTTTAAAACAAAAAGGGGGAAGCTGAAAGAAATTAAGCGATGAAACCTAAAAGACGGTTAAAGACTTTTTTAAATGGAGAATTCAAGATACACTGTATCACTTTTGAATTTACTAAAATGACCAATTATCTTTATGGATGAGACAAGAAAAGCCATGATCCTAAGCCCAGCAGCCCCTCCCAGAGACAGATGAAACATCCATGGACTCAATCAACTAGAAATCTGTTGACTGGGGTTTCTGTTCTGCCCAGTTCCTGCAGTTAAGTCCCAAAGAAATCACACAGAGGTCTACATTAATTATAAATTGATTGGCACCCAGTGCCACATGCACACCTCCACAGAATAAACAAACCTGCAACAAAATATGTAAAAGATCCTCAGACATACTGACACATAGATGCCTTTCTTATCATTAGTCCCCAAACACGGCCATATAATGACTACCTAAGGAACATTCCCACCTCATCAGGTTATTATTGCTAATACAGAGATTTGCTAGAGCACATGAGAACCTGTGAACAGGTTTATACAAAAACAGCACTATTTAACAGCAGGAGACACAAGTGCAGTGTATTTTGACAACTAAGAGGGGTCTAGGAATCGGTCCCTCGACTGATATCAAAAGCAAACATATAACCCTTGACTTTGTGTCATCATGGATATCAGTTTGATTAAGACATACTTTCAAGTCTAAGTATCTGTGAGAAGTTTTGTTTTTAAAGATTTTTAAAATAATTATATGTGTATGATTGTTTGGCTGAGCTTATGTCTGTGTACCACATGCATGTCAGAAGAAGTTCTGCTGGAACTGGAGCTATGGATGGTTCTTATGGACGGAGCCACATGTGGGTGCTGGGAATTGAACTTGGGTCCTCAACAAGCACAGTAAGTACTCTTAAACACCGAGTCATACCTCCAGCTCCCTCACTCTTAGAGCAAACAAAACTAAAGGGCAACACAGTGATCTTTTAAACACAAGGACTTTGAATTCTTAGTTTGTAAAAGGTACAGAAAACAATACACTTGCCACAGTTGCTATTAATGCAGTTAAGAGCTCAAATATAGAGAGACTTCAAGATGAGCTTTCATTCTAGCTATTTATTCTATAATCAAATCTTTATAATGTGATAAAGGTGGGATCCACTAAAAATTCAATACAAGCATTTAACTCAGTATTAATTATTTTATATCAGGAAACATTTGGCACGATTTATATTCATTTCTTGGATGCAGTTAGATGGTCCAGAGATCTTTGTGATGGGCAAACATTAATCCTCCTGCAAAGAGCTACACAATTTAGTTGCTCTTGTGGCACATTCCTGTAATCCGGTTATTCAGGAGGCTATCACAAGAGGGTTGTAAATTTGAGGCCATCCTGGGCTACTTAGTAAGACCCTGGGCCTTCACATTACTCCCACACCCACCATAAAGGATAAAAGAAAAAAGGTATTCAGTATAGCTCATTCCATGTCAACAGCTCATTTATTAGACCCTGGGAAAGTAATATAATACTTGTTTGCAACAACAAGTATTCTCTAGACCGCCATTAGTTTTCCCCAGAAATGAATAAATCACATCAATGGCAAAGAGAATCTGCTCCTGATATGTTTTATGGCTAACAGAGAAAATACCAGAGACTCCATTAGCATCACTCATTTCTCTTATGAGATCATGAATTCACCTTCTGCTGAATGGGACTGACTCATGATGGATTTATGAAAAGGGCAAATGTATGTGTTTTCATGAATGGTTTTAGGACCTCCAAAACATCAGTGCTGCTTCTGAAAATTAGCAGCTCCCCCCATTCTTCCAATAACATTCACTGAGAAATCCTAACTCCAGGGCACTGGTGGGCAGTGGTGCTCAGCCTGTGAGCTGCCGGGCGCTAACTCTAGGAAGGCGGACTCTAAGCGAGCCTGCAGTCAGAACTGCCCTTGTACATCGTGACCGCTGCTCCAAAACTGGACATTCGCTCATATTGAGAGTGGAGGAAAAGCAGAAACAAGGTATCAAGGAAAAGTCAGAAGCCCTAAAAACAGGTGAGAAATAATATCCTTCAGTCCACATGAGTGTAGGCAAGGAGATGAAGGAACCATTCTGAAACACCATGAGATTCTGTTGAAGCACATATGGTCAAGGTAGCCATAGTCCTTCACCCCAGGATAAATTCAAATCAAATGAAATAAACACTAGTTAATCAAACACTGCTACCTGCTGCTGCTGTAACTAGACATGAGGTGATGGCAACAATGAGAACCCAAGACTCCCGTAGGCAGGTCTATAGAAGTACAGTGTTCTATCATCTACCTTAGAAAGGTTTTCAAAAAAATTAAAATTCCCCTTGGAATTCTTTAAGTAATCTGAAACAATCGTATTCAGACTGATACCTATACGAGTAGGCACAGGATTTTCATTCTGCCATTGTGACCACACACATGAATTTACCTTTGAAGGGTCCAGTATGAGATCTGAGCCGCAGGGGAATGACGTGGTACTACTTGCAAGACCACACACTCACGTGAAATGTGGGCCTTGCCATATTTGGGTTTATCTGACCCATAGACTGGTCACAGCCTGGCCAACTCATCCATGTCATTCCCACACTGGTCTGGTACTGCCATTCACACACTCCCAGCCTCCTGGAAGACACTCAGTCTCGTCCCCCTGTCACTTCTACACCTTCATTTACCATTACAGTGACATTTGTCGTATCTTCTTATTTCATGAAGGAAACACTTGAGAATCAGTTGACATGCCTCTCACTGATATCCAAAAAAGCCTCTTAAATATATTTATTTTATTTTCACAAACAATCTAAAGGTTTATCTTTGATGACTAATTCTGACTTGATTGAGTGGAACCTAGAAAATGGCTACCAAGGTGTAGATTTCTGTAAATATTGGATGATGTGGAAAAGTAGCTTGAGAGGGGAAGGTGAAGTTGGGAAGAACAGGATAGGAAAAGACTAGAATGCTAAAAGTTAAGCAAAAATGGATGATTCTAGTGTTAGCTCAGAAGAGAAAGTGTTGGTGGAAATGAAGACAGAAAAAGCCATCCTGACAAAGCTCAAAGAAAGTCTAGTGCTTGCTTTCTCACTCTTTCTATTGGCTGTCCTAGTGCTCACTTGCTATTGGTTGGTCTAGTGCTCGCTCTCTCTATTGGATGGTCAAGTGCTAGCTCTATTGGCTGGTCTAGTGTTTTCTCTCTCTATTGGCTGGTCTAGTGTTTGCTCTCTCTATTGGTTGGCCTAGTGCTCACTCTCTCTATTGGCTGGTCTAGCATTCGCTCCTGTGTCAGCATGGCAATGGCCATGGCTCCTTTCTGTCCTTTTCCTGATCCTTCTAGGAAATTATGGTTACAGGTGACAGACTGATCTCACAAGCAGCATAGGTACAGGACACTGTGTGGGTAATACCAGGTGCCTTTTTCTTTCAGTTTCGATATTATAGTGTAATCACATCACTTCCCCTTCCCATTCCTCCCTCACTAGATGCTGTCAGCTAAATATGCAAAAGGAATTTGGAGCAAAGGCAAACAGAGAACAAAACCTTGAAAAATCCACAGGTTAAGCTCATGAAAGGAAGGGCAGAGAAACCAAAGAGCAGAGGATGGGGAAACATGCAGCTAAAATATCTTCCAGACAGGACATGGCCATTGTACTCAGGAACTTCCTGCGAGTCTTTATGTGAAAATTTCAGGAGTTTGGAGCCTATCAATGTTTTGTTGTGGGTGGTAGAAGGTCTATGAAGCCTTCCCTCACACTGAGGGATTATTGGTAATTAATGGTTGTAAGGTTAGGAGTGTCATTTTCTTCAGTGGAGTAGCCATTGCTAGACCACCTGTGTAGCCACTGATAGACCACCTGTGTAGCCACTGATAGACCACCTATGCACTGGTAAATAACTTCTCATCCATGCTATGCAAGCAGATATAAACACATTGGGTCACATACCAAGAGGAGACATGGAGGTATATTGGGAAGTAGAAGGTTTGTAGGAAGATGAGAGGAATGGAGTGGAAATGACTAAAATTCATTATATGCATGTATGAAACCACCAAAGAATTTTTAAATTAATTCAAATGTTGGTCAGAAAAGCAAGGTACACAGAGGTGCATCCAGGATACTGTGGTTACTGAAGAGGTGCACACCACTGAAGAGAAACTACATGTTTTACATTGGTACAATAGAAAAATACAATAGATATGTATCTCAGAAATCAGGGGGACACCATTACAGGCTCAAGGGTATCAAAATGAAAACGTGTTTCAAAGGCCTCCATTTGAGAAGAGAACCTAGAGGTGTAGAAGGCTCAAGGTCTTCGCACCCAGATTAGCTCTGAGGAAACCAGGAACGCCAAGCATTTAATGTTTCTCTTCAAAGGAAGATGTTTACCTGCCTGCTGCCTGGGAAGCTAGGAACAGACGTAGCTAATTGCCTGGTGATCCGTGTTATCTATCTACAGGGCCAGGCCACACTTGAATCCCCCAGACTATTATGTTTGTTTATCCCTACTCTTCTCCCTATACCTCTATCTTGAGTGTTGCTTCTCAGTCAACAAAAGCCATCCTTACCGGAGATGTCACATGTACTTTACAACAGCCTAGGTACCTTCTGTGTTATCTGTAGGGCCAGGCCACTCCTGACTCCCACAGATGATTAATCTTTGTCTCAACCATTCTCCCTAGACCCTTATCTTGAGCATTGTTTCTGAGTCAACAGAACCCATCTTTAGGGAAAATGAAGACGTATGTACTTTGTAAAGAGTTTCAATGTAAACATGACTTAAGTTTTGTTCTACAAACAGGAGTGAGTTATTATCATCAGGAAGATTTTTATTTTATTTTTATTATTATTTTATTTTATTATTTTATGCTTAAATATGGCTAAAATAAACCACCTGGGGATAGATTCTAGAAGTTTGACCCAACACTGCTAACTAAGTTGGGCTGAACTGGATTTCCTTCTTGCCTCACGTGGATCATTACTCGCCAACCCTGGTGTTTGCAGAGACCCTACACACAGAGATAGCTCTGCACAGCCCAAAACACCCAAGAATTTGTTTCCTGCCTTTTAGCTATCAGGAAACTTAGATGCTACTAAAGTCATAGCTCAAGTAGGTCCAGGTACAGTTTGTGTTGGTGGCAATCTTTGGCATTATCTACATGACTCTGGCTTTGCTGACATGCACAGTTCAGTTATAGCATCAGAGAGGCTTCCACTAAGATTTCAAGAAAGGGTGGGGATACCTGATTATGTGTGGCAGTTTAGAATCCTAAAAGCTGGAAGTAAAATAGAGGCCTTAGAAAGCACACATACACTATGCTTGTCAGATAAGGCCATAGGCAGCAAGGAGAGCCATCCTCGGAGAGTGGGTTAGGTTACAGTCAGCAAGTTTGTAGGGGAAGGGGTGCCTGGGCCATGTCATGCTATAGTGTACGGGCATGGAGTCAAGGGACATGATGCAATATATAATATTTTTCAGTAAGATAAAAGCTAACCGGCAGTGAGGAAGTTTCCAGGTGGCCTCAAGCTTGGTTTTGCCACCATCCTGCAACCAGGGTGTCCAGCACCTTCAGCAGTAGAGTCCTATCTTCTGGCTCTGTGAGGTACCCAGGAGGGATGGCAAGAGCCTGGACCATTTTGCCTGATAGGTTTTGTGAGGGTTGTTTTATCACAACAATAGAAAAAGAAACAAAGATGGTTACTAGCTATATTCATTATCTATCCAGTGGTCTGCTAAAGGTGTGTGTGGGGGTGGGGACTTTCCACTGAAACTAAAGTCAATGTGGCCCCAAAGGCTCCTAAACATAAAAGCAAGTCTATTGTCATAAGGACTAAGCTCTTTGTTCTCTTTCCTGTCATTTGCTGGCACTGCCCCACCATAGCAACATAGATGTATAAGGAAGCATAGAAGAATGGTCTGAGCAGTCTGACTTTCATTTTCTCCCTATGATACAGACTGTCCTCATGACCCAAAGAACGTGAAACAGCACGATAACAATGGCAAGGCCATCAATTTGAGGGTGACAATGTTTCAGTGAAGCTAAGGGCACATGAGAACTATGACCTCTGCCTGTCTTTTCAGCATGCTAGCATAGCCTAAGGCAAGTCATTTAAACACTTTGAATCCTGATTTCCACAAGCCTTTAATCCCAGCACACTAGAGACAGGCTGACCTTTTAGTTCGAGAACAGCCTGGTCTACAGAGTGAGTTCTAGGGCAGCCAGGGCTACACAGACAAACTCTTTCTTGAAAAAAAAAATGAGTATATAATAAGATCATCCAGTTAGTATTTACTAGGAGAATTAAAATCAGGTGTTAATGTAGAAATAAGAATTCATACACTAGTTGCAACAACTATAAGAGAGATGATTGTGGGAACAGAGATAAAGGAGCCAGGGTATTAGTTTGGGAGACACCTCATTTAGGAGGCAAAGTTACAAGCAGGAACTGTAATCTTTGAGGTTAGTAACTCTGTGGCACTTTTAATAACAGTAGAGAAATTTGTAAAATGGTCTTAAGCTGTAATGAAGCAGTACAGCCAGTGGCTTAAAATAATGGTGATTTGTTCTCCCACAGAGGGAGACTGCTGCCTGCTTCTCTCCCTGCTCTAGTGTGTCTCAGTACTTGATGATCCTGAGCTCTGGTCACTTTCCTATGTGCTGATCTTCACATTTTATATCACTCTTATGTGGTGTGGGAGGTCCTTATGTCTATGTGTTGATTTTATTGTCAATGAATAAAGAAAACTGGCCTGGCCTATAGCATGGGAGGAAGACGCAGAGTTGGAGAACTACCATGGAGCTGCCAGAGTCAGACATGCAGAAACTTTGCTGGTAAGCCACCGCAACATGGCAACCCACAGATTAATAGAGATGGGTTAAATTAATATGTAAGAATTAGCCAATAAGAAACTAGAGCTAATGGGACAAGCAGTGCTTTAATTAATACAATTGTTGGTGATTATTTCAGGCCTAAGCTAGCCAGGCAGTCAGGAAGAACAAGTGGCCTCTTTCCAACAAATTGGCACTCCAACGTGGTGGACTAAATCCATGTGAAACCTGAGAGAGCTTGAAAAGAAATTCTAGACACAAAAATACAGAGTTTAACACAGCTTCTTGCTGTTTGCTGGCAGTGTGCCGCAGCTCCTTTAAGAGAGGTCTTACTGATTCAGTGGTAGTAACCATGTGGTTTCAAAATGGCAGCTTCTCAGCCATGGGCAGTGCTATTAGCATGAACTTTGGCTCTTTTGGAAGACAGAGCATTTGGATGGGGTTTGTGAGCAGACTGCTGCAGCTTGTTTAACGGTGACATAGACTGGCTATGTGTCTAAGAGTGGGGCAGTATGCGTGACTCTCAGAGGTGCTAGCAGCTCTGCCCTACTGGACTGGGTGGGGTGGGCAGGCAGGCAGTACCTTATATACCATGGTAATGGCACAGCTTAAGTTCTAAGATGCACTTAGCATTTTAAAAAGTGCTCCTGGGCAGTAAAGAATTATAGATATGCAAAAGAGACAAATCCAGATAAGTCATAGTGTTGGATAAATGTACATAGGCTTGAAAGAGAGAAGAAAAAGAGTATGAACAGTCATAAAATGAAGTTAATGTTTTTTTAAAAAGGTAAAGTCTTTAAAGACACAGAGTACAGACAGTCATAGATTAAAAAAAGTAAAGAAAAACAAACCACATAAAAATGGAAAATTCACAGAGAGTCTGGATTATGTATGCTATTGTGTTTTCTTTGAATTTTTTGACTGTGAAAAAGCTCAGTACAGAGAGACATTTCATTAATTGAGCTGCTAAGTTAAACTGAAAAATAAATCTTAAAGGTATCTTGATTTCAAAATATGGATCTAAGGATATGTTACTTTGGAAAAGAGGTTCTTCTCTTGTTTCCACAGAAGATGAGAACCTGTGGATTACTTCCAGACCAATATGGTTTGATGGAACAAGACCCCCTGAAAGGTTGCTGTAAACACTCCCACAAAAATACTTTGCCCAGTAAATAGCAGGAACCAGTTTGCAGAAACTATGCCCATATTCCCAAATATTGTCTATTAAGTGTTTGTTTACATTTAAGGGGAATATGATATAGATATGAATGATTTGCATTGGTATGGATCTTGGTTTATTGGTACAAATTTAAGGTCAATTTTGTTATATGTATTTCTGATCTTGATTAAGTCATTGTGTTTGTGTAGCTCATTTTAAAATGCAATGTATAATAGAGAAATATAAGTTAATAGATAATTATCTATAATAGTCAAGTTTGTAGTCATGTTAGTTAGATTTTCTAGATGTTCAGGGATGTATTAAATAGTTATTCTTCAAATCTTTCAGAGACCTTCAGAATATGGCATTTAAAATGTTTTAAGAATTTAGGACTTTTCATGACAGTGAGACATGTCTGCTCTTGGCAGCACCAATTACTTCAAAAGGAAGATGGGTATCAAAGAGGCTCCTTATAGAGTTTGCTAGCCATTTGGGCAAGAAACTGCTCTTGCCTGGACTGTTTAACTGGATATGCAGGACCCACAGAGAAATGACTGCTGAACTTGCCTAAAGGTGAGATGGCCCTTTGAGGTTCTTGCTTTATAAAAAAACTCTGCTAGACATTCTGCAAGATACAAAAGAAAATGACTGACAAACTGCCAATATAGGCGGAACTGTCTTTGAAGTTTCCTGCTTCATGGAAAGGTAGGCTGAAGATGAAGAATTTTGGGTGACTTTCCAGGCAGCAAGATGTCTCTGTCAATTCTAGAATTTTGGAAGTTGCTTACAATGCATTTCCTGTTTACTCAGGTAATATTATATCCTTCTGGAGTCTTTGATGGAGTTGAAGAACTTATAGTTTTCTTTAATTATGATAAAAGATAAAATAGATGTAAATATTATAACTGTAATTCTTGCTTGATACCTGTTTTGTTATATTAACTTTACTATGTTACAGTTAAAGCCTTCCTTTTTGTTTAAACAAAAGATGGGAAATGGTGTGGGAGGTCCTTATGTCTATGTGTTGATTTTATTGGTTATTGAATAAAGAAAACTGGCTTGGCCTATAGTATGAGAGAAAGAAGGTGGAGTTGGAGAAGTGTGATGGAGCCACCAGAGTCAGACATGCAGAAACTTTGCCCGTAAGCCACTGCCACATAGCAATTCATGGATTAATAGAAATGGGTTAAATTAATATGCAAGTGTTAGCTGATAAAAAACTAGAGCTAATGGGCCAAGCAGTGATTTAATTAATACAGTTTCTGTGTAATTATTTTGGGCCTAAGCTATCCAGGAAGAACAAGTGGCCTCCTTGCTACAGCCATTTGGATTTCAGGTCCAACTAAGTTTACTCTGAGGACCACACTCTCACACCCAAAAAGACCTTATTTATAAAGAAGGCCATATAGTCATGTTCTAAACCCATCATGAATTTAGGGGGTACAGTACTGAGCAACCCCTAGAGTGCCTGTTTCACACTAATATACATGTTAGCTAGAATAGTTATTAGTCATGGTGGGATTTTCACAGAAGTCACAAGAGTGACGGGATTCTTACACATTTTATAAATGTAATAAATTTTAAAAATTACTAATTCTTTGACAATTTCATGCAATATACTTTTATCACTATCTCAACTAACTCCCCCAAGATCTGCCTCCATTTCCCTAGTACTCTAACTTTGTGTTTTCTTTTTTTTTAAACAACCTACTGACTCAGATTTGTGTTGGCCGTATACTTTTGGGTGTGGGATCATCTACTGGTGCATAGAGATCTCCCAGGAGTCACAACATCTAAGGAAACTCACTTCCCTCATTCCAGACATCATCTACTGACTATAGTTCCTCACTTAGGAACTAGGAACTCCTTCCCATTGTAGTCAGCATTTGTATCCTCCATCATGGGAGGAAGAGGGAGCCTGATATATCTTCCTTGCAAGCACCATTTGGACTTTTTCTAGCATGTTCAACAATTGTCTCCTTAACATTTTCTATCATACTTTTGATTTTTAAATTTCACCCCTGATTGGCATGGAAATTCACCATGCAAGCCAGGCTGATCTCAACTGCACAAAGATCCATCTGCCTCTGCATCTTAAAGTTGGATTAAAGGTATGCACCACCGTGGCCAGTTACATTTATTTTCTAGATGATATTTTCTTAGCTAAATTATTTGAGGAATAAAGGTGAGCCAGCACCAGGCTTTAAGCTTCTGTGCCAATGTAGCAGTGCCAGTTTAATTTCTTTACCAGTGATCCAAGTTTGGATGCAATGATCCAATTTCCATTTTACTTTGGTGGAAGCATCATTCAACTCTCTTAATTTGAAAGCCTTCTATTAAGACACACATTCTTCTCCTGCTCAGCACGCACCCCCCACACCTGCCTTTGGTCTCTGCTGTCTTGTGAGATTATTCACACATTTGTAGGACTGCTCCAGCCCAGGCAGCATTTAAGATTGCCACCTAGGGCCCTGAAACCAGATGTCTTCCCTTCCAGACCACTCTGCTCCATTTCACCCCTAACTCCCTTCCTTGGTAACTGCGGGCCGTCCATTCTCTCTTAATTATTGGTGGTTTTGAAAATGTTCTCATCTCAGCTACAACTGGAATACAAATAGTGTTGTGCTTTGTGCCCTCCCAAATACCTAGGCTAACCACCTACCTGCACAGGACAGACATTCAGATGCTTGCTGGCTGAGAAGTTCAAGGCTCTCAGAGGTGTTTCTATTGAATGCATTGCCACATGGATGCTTGATTTCTCAAGCACTGAAAAGGCCTTGTATAGTAGGAAATGTAAGGGGGCTGCTTTGGCATTCTTTACCCTTTGATTCTAGCACTTGCAAGTGAGCTTTTGTGTACTGTATCACACTGTGGCTCTTAGAGAGAAAAGGAATGCTGCTTAAGAAAGAACATCATGATTGTTTTAAAATATACACTGCTAGGCATTGCCTTTGATTCAACTGTTTTAAAAGTCCTCATCTTCTCAAACTTTTAAATGCTTGCTGAAGTTCCCAAATATGCAAGGATGACTTTTACACATTTTCCTTTCAACACTTCTTGATTGGCTTTGCAGAAATAAAGTTTTAAAATTAAAAAAAAAGAAAGAGAAGTTCAAGACTCAGAGAAACAACAGCAGTCTGTGGATGCTCCTGTGTCCCAGGGTTTGTCAAAATGCCCCTCTTGTAGTGAGGTAAGGGAGTATCTGATTGTGGTCCTTTTTCATCTTCTCCCCACTCAAGGGAACAAAGAAGCTACAGAGCCAAGTGGGTGTGTGTCTGTGTAGTCTATACTATCTCCTCAACTTCCGGCCTTGCTCTTAAAGGCACTCAAGACCCTGCAACTTCACTATACAAAACCCTGAGCTCATTCATCTATGGGACTTATACAGGCCTGTCCCCAACCTGAGGAAAAGAGGGGTACATTTCCATAGGCCTGGAGACAAGAGATGGATGTTTGTGAGGCAGGGTAGACTAAGCTTGGGCATGCTAGACAAAGTCTGAATAAAGTTCTCTGCTCTGTGGGTGCAAGGGTCAGTGAAGACACCAGCCAGGGCTCACATCCGCTATTCTCCACATCCTGGAAGTGCCCAGTATGCACTCAAGCTGAAGAAATAAGTAGCAATAGCCAGATCTACTCCTTTTCAACATTTATCCAGGGCATGTTTTATAGTTTGGGTATGTTCTAGTGTAGACAGAACCAGCAAAGACTCAGCTAAATAAGAATGATACGCTAAAAACAGATCAAATCTTTGCCTTTCAGTCGCGATGTTTAAAAATTGAGAGAGATTTTGCAAGCATGTAAACATGGTACCTATTGCTGGTTAAATATACTACAATTACCCTAATTAGCTAGTATTTCTGGATTAGCTAAAATGCCCCGGAAAATCAGGAATGAAGTTCTGTGGTTATGTAGAAAACAATATCTACTTCAAAATAACCATTACCATACTACAGCTCTGACTTCCAAATGCATTGCTACAAGTCAGTTTGACAATACTTATCAAAGTGTGCTTACACTATCTTGAAAGTAGTTATTTTATCAGCCTATCTTATCTTCTATAATTGAACCATCATCTCCACATTGAAATCCAAACAGAACCAAATGCAAAACTTTGGCAGGGCTTTTCCAAGTTGTCTTCAGGAGAAACAAAATGAATTCCAGGTTTCAATCTACATAATAAAATGCTGCCCCCACCATTAGCTTCACACACTGTGTTTTCTTTTCTTTCTTTCTTGAAAATTTCCCTGATGGATAATGCTACTGTAAGTTCGGTTTCTACTTTCAATCATATATGTCTGTCCAAATGGGCAGCATTTCCCAGCAATCAGCTTAGTTTTCTGCCTCTCCATCCTACAGACCAAATTGCTGTTCTTTTTCCATCTTTGATCTAAAGAAAAAAATCAGCTCCTTTGTTAAGTTAGCTGAGAAACTTTTAGTATGCTTCATTCAGAATTTGTGTCTACAAAATCTATAGACAGCCAAGATCAACCATCCTTGTCCTGCCATTCATCCTGGTCCTGCCAATCATCCTTGTCCTGCCAATCATCCTTGTCCTGCCAATCATCCTGGTCCTGCCAATCATTCTTGTCCTGCCACACAGCTTGGCACACACTCACCAGCTCTTCTCTAGCCTTCTCTCTTTCTTCATTCTTTTTCAAAATCTGGATTTGGGGGGATCTTCAAGGATTTGATCTCTACTTTTGAACTTTTTTTGTAACTAAAATCAGAGTAAATCAAACTCTGCCCTACAGCGGAGCAAGACCTTAACTCATTTGGAGCATGACACCTAGTGAACCCCTGGCTGACATAGACTCATTCTGTCCACCTCAGCCTGCTCCTGTTTCCCAGGAAGAACCTCTGGGGCAGACACTAAACTTGGCATCTTGCCATGCACACAGTTTGCCGCTCATCCACTCATCCGATCTAAGTGACCACAAGTCATCAGGTCAACAAGCTCTGAAGCTGCTTCCAGCTGAGACTTATGCTCTTGGCACCTTCCCTACTCCTGAAGCCTTGTCAGTTATCTGGTAAGACATGATCCAATGGGAAAATCCCAAAGCAGCGCTAGGAAGCTGGCAGTTCTCATGCATTATCTAGAAAAACTTCAAAACTATTTGTAATTAATAAATTAGTAAAATCTCAATTATTAGCATGGCATGACCATGCCAGAGACAGAGATGGGGAGAAGGAAGAGAGAAATTCTTACAGAGAAACTGTGTGTGCCCTGTACTATGTTGATATACTCAGTAAGGGTTATTTCTGTGTGCTGCGACTAGATCTTAGCCATACCAAAAAAAACCCAAAAAAACAAAACAAAACAAAAAAAAAAACAAATGCAAAACACAGGCTTATATGGCATATGGAAATGAACCCCAAATCAAAGACTGATATACAAAAAGTTAAATGATCAACAGCTTTCAAGAACTTAAGGTGAGTATTTAACACTTCACTGGGGAGATCCATGTTATTTTAATATAAACACATAAGACTCACCATGAAAACACAAAGACCATATTAGAGAAGAGCTTTAATATAGCAAAATGTTTATATTATTCATCTAAAAAGCCATTTATTACAAATCAAATTTTAGGACATACTGTTTGTTGCCTTGGCAGGCTCTGGCATGATTTCTGGTCATAAATGCTTGTAAAATGCACTTGAGTGCATTCTGCCTCCACCCTAAATCTTTACAAATGTGTCTTTCTCCAAACTGCTCTATACATGGAGTTCATTACCCTGGGCTCTAATTTCCATTTTAACATCCTCGAGTTACATATTTTTGTGGGTTTTTTAACTTTTTTCATATTATTTCATATATATGGATGTTTATCTGCACACGTGTCTGTGCACCACATGTGTGCAGTACCCACAGAAGTCAGCAGAAGGCACTCAATGGGTCTCCTGAAACTGGAGTTACAGATGGTTGTGAACTGCATTGTGAGTGCTGGGAATTGAACCCAAGTCCTCTGGAAGATGACCTAGTGTTCTTAACCACTGAGCAATCTCTCCAGTTCCTTTTTTTCTTTCTCTTTTACAAATGCAAAGTTGGAGCCAGTAAGATGATTCAGTAGCTAAGGGAGCTGGTCACGAGGCCTGATGACCTAGGATTCTATCCCTAGAACCACATGGTTGAAGGAGAAAACCAACTCCCACAAGTTACTCTTTCTGTTTTCTGGTATCATTTATTTAAATACTCTCTTGTTTTCCTTGTGGTTTTCTTAGTTCTTGAAAAGGCAGGATCTCCAACATGGGCCCCTACACATGTGTATGCATACACATGTATACATAAGAAATGAAAAAAATTTCCTAAATAAATACAAATGATCCCTAACCTAGAAGCTATACCCAATAACAACTTGCAAATGAAAAATTAAATTTCCCTTGCCTATCAGTGGTAGTGTACACTTTTAGTACCAGTACTCCAGAGGTAGAGACAATCAGATCTCTGTGAGTTTAAGGCCAGTCTTGTCTACACAACAAGTTCCAGGACAGCCAGGGCTACACAGAGAAACCCTGCTATAAATAAATAAGTAAGTAATTAAGTAAGTAAGTAAGTAAGTAAGTAAGTAAGTAAATAAATAAATAAATAGTAAAATTAGTTTTCCCCCGGGGAAGTCTCACTGGGAAAATAACCTGCTTTTAAGAGTAGGCTACATACCTAACAGTAGGTAACCAACAGAAAATAAATCAATGACATCTTTGGATGTCATTTGGATGTCTTCCAAAAGACCCAGGACCCATTATTTCATAATGTCATAAAGGCTATTTTTTTAATTTTAAAAGATTTTAATTTTCCATTTTATTTATGAATTTGTTTATTGTTTTTAACCTATAGGTTTTACATATATGCTGTTGGTACCAGTTTTTTTGATGGAATTCCTAAATGTGCAAGCGTGTCTCTGCATCTACATTCTTTTTTGTGCCTTTACTTGGACTCGTTTTCTTATGCTTGTTTTGTCCTATTCCTATTTGTCTTATTTTATTATATTAAATTTTATTTTTATCCCTTAGGTGCCTGTTTGTTTTCTAAGGATAGACAGAAAGGAGTTTGATACAGAGGGGAGGTAGAGAGGAACTGGGAGGAGTAGACAGAGGGGAAATCATAATCAGAATATGCTGTATGGAAAAAAACTATTTTCATGGGCTGGAGAAATGGTTCAGCACTTAAGAGCACTGGCTGATCTTCCAAAGGACCCAGGTTCAATTCCCAGCATCCACATGGTAGCTCACAACTGTCTGTAACTCCAGTTCTAGGGGATCTGCACCCTCCAACAGACAAATATGCGGGCAAATAAAGCAAAAAACCCAAATGCACATAAAAACAAAATTTTAAAAATAGAAAAAAACCAATCTATTTTCAATAACAAAAAGAAATACAAATGTACAAGTGATATTTACATCCACTTGGCTAACACAAAAATTTCAGGTAAAATGTTGGTGGATATCTGAGGGAAATGATACTTTCATATATTGCTCTTGGGGGAAAAATGAGTCAAGGGCTTTGGAGAGAAATTGGTGATTTTTTTTAAACAATAAAATGGCACATTTCAGAATACCCATAGAGGTTAGGGGACAAGTAAGGCACTATGGGGGAGGAAGGGGCCTTCCAGGGGAAGAGAATACGGTGATATAAAGGAGGAAAGGAAAATAATACAGCAGGAAGGATTACGGGGAGTGGGAAGGGGTGGGGTCAGCGGGAGGGAGGAAAGTAATAATCAACCCTAAAGGCCTTTTGAAAAAGCCATATAGAAACCAACTACTACACAAGCTTCCTAAAATGTATACAAATATAAAAACATAGTTTAAATGTGGTTTCCTATAACAGGGAAATGCTACCCTAATTAGGCACCACATGTTATCAGATTAAGAAACAAAAGTACCAGGAACAGGTTACCTTTTTCTGAGTTATTGGTCAATGGGGTTGCATAGACCTCCAAGCATTGTGAGCTACTGGCAGTGCACGTGATCATCCTCCAGAACATGATGTAAGACACTATTGCTTAAGACACGGCATCTTTGAGTCATACAACATTTAAAAATCAGTACAGTATTCATCTAGAAACTTCAACCCCATTGGCCAGTTTTCATACAGCTGAAAGGTGCTCTCCATACTACAGGAAGAAAAGGCCATCATCAGTCTCATGCAGCTGTGAACCCTGTGGGCTGCAATAACAACTGGCAGAATGCACAGTGAAAGAGGAGAAGGGGAAACTGAGAGGAAAGCAAGAACAGAAGGATTATGTGGAGGGAGGGAGGGAAAGAGTGAGGAGAGGGGCTAGGGATCTCTCAATCATTGATCCTGCGGGACTACGACGCAGTGCAGAACCAGACATGCTTCCCAAATATCTTCTCCCTGGAATAATTCTGGCCTTCTAGGAGACAATCAGAACACAGTTATTCTCACAACATCACTGTGAGATCAGAACCAAGCAGCACACTCTTTCCAGTGTTTTCACCTCCTAGAACAAGTGCAGATCATCTCCTGAACTCTTGCAATTCAAAATGACTCAGGCAATATTTCAAGAACAAAATATTGATTAATAAGAAGCATGAATGACCCATATCAGAGAGTCGTTGGGGGAAGAAAATGAATCTGTCATTTCAAGACATAAGGAAACCTTGAGGAAAAATGAGAGCATTTGGATTAATGGTGCAAGAGAACAGGATACAATTCTTCCCCCTCCAGGGGAACAAGAGAACCAGCAGTTAATAGATGGCTGTCCCACAGGAGGAAGGGGAGGCACCATAAAACAGCAAGCACCTTCATAACTTTCATTACCAAACCAGACAGTCAGTAATCAAGAGTGAACAGGAAAAAATACTTTCTCAAAATAAAGGGTACCCATTGCAAATATACATAATCACATTTTAAAGACAGCATCAAGAGAGCCCTTAAAAACTACCTTGCTCTATCCCTTCTTTTTGCCTATGAACTCAGAAAAGCAAATGACTTGATTTTCCTAAGACTTTGTACCTCCAAGAGTGACAACCCGGGACCCCAGCCCCATATTTTCCACACTCGGCTGCTCCATTCTTCCCTCCATGCTCCTCCACTTTCTGAAACATTTTTTTGCTTCCTAGTGTTTCAGGCTTCTTTAGGAAGGCAGCTCTTATTTTAAATTCTTAAAACAATGTAGACTATTTGAGTATAGATCAGATAGTACATGTCATTGCACAAATGTTATACAAGTCCTTCAGTGTGATGAGGCATTTCGTTCATGTAGAGGAAGGCTCTTCACCAAGGAGCATTTGGAGGTATCGTGCCATGAAGTCTGCAGCTAACTTCCATGCTACAGCTCAAAACAAGACAGTCGGATGGTAGAGGGCAGGTAAACAACCATGGGAAGATGCTTACAGCTACTGAATGTGAGGGGAGATGCTCCTTTGCTATGGCTTCACATTCCGTGTTTAGAACGCTGATGAAAGTGAGAAGCTGTGAGATGCAGCTTCCAGCCCTGTGTGTAATAGGTCTGCACCAAGCACCTTAGGGACCCTCTGCAAATCAGCCGAGTGTCCCATGGAGGGGGCCAAGGGGTCGTCAGATAAGAGAAGTTCTTGTTGATACAGACTCGGGGACCTTGGTCACTGCTGTCATTTTATGTCACTCTTTCCATTAACAGGACAGGAAAAAAAAAAACCTTTTATAAAAAAATATCAGAAGAAACTACAAAAACAGACAACAGACAACTGTTTTGAATTTAAAAAAAAAAAGCCAGTTGGCCTTTGTTTTTGTTTCTCCTGTACTTTAAAATGCATCTCTGTCTGGTCTAGTATTGTCTCCCTTAGGAAGCACTGGCCATGGAGATGGGAATCCCTCACCTAGGAATGGGTGACCAGCTGGGCCTTCTCCACTGTTAACTTGCTCTTTCTCCCATCTCAGACCTAATTAAAAGCCTGAGCTCCTCTGACTTTGACATAAACCAGGGACATACCTGGTACATATCTCGAGATTCTTAGTTCTTTATCATAAACATTAATTATATATGAGACATGTCATTTGTTCCTTTATTGCCCACTAATTATTCAAAAAGCTCAGTTCTCAGAATGCAATTGGTCTTTTTGGAAGCAAGCCCATAGGGACTGAACCTGAGCCCCGCTTGCTACCTACCAACAAGCACAACCCCTGGGAGAGCTGTGGCTAGGGCATGACTGGCTGTGCTCAACCTATGGGGAAGCACAGACAAAATATGAGCAAGAGGTGGCCCCTGCTCTCAGCAGCATATTGTACACAGGAGATTTGACACGACATGGGGTTTAATGAAATGAGAGGGGGACTGGGTAAGTTAGAGGACAAGGACTGATGACACGGTGACTGAGTGACTCTAGACAGATGGCCCAGTGACAGAAGCCCATGGCTGTCTATGTCCTGATGCTTTCCTGGATGCAGGAGAGTGTGCTCCAGAAGAGCACAGCTTGCCAACAGGCGTGTGGGGAAGGCGGTGTCTACACTGGGTGGCGGTAAGCATGTGTGTGCAGGGCTCAGTGCAAGCTGAAAATGTGCTAAAGTGAAGGAAGTGGTTGATGCAACAGAATCAATTTCCTTGGCCATTTCTTCCCACCAGATTTATACAGAAACAACAAAACATCCATTAAGAAACAAGAGCATCTGTACAAAGCTCCCATAATCACTTAGCATAGTGATTCCATTCCCTTCCTCTGTGGGCTTGGTCATGGCTTAAGAGTTCACATTATCAGGATCAACGTTCAAACCATTCAACCAAACTTGCAAATGGAAAATGTTCCAAAGACACCTTTGCTTGTGTGTGCACTCCAGAGCTAAATCAGAAGACTGTTATCATATCATCTCAACTCGGTGAGCCACATCTCTGGCTGCCATGACAATTCCCTACAGAGCTCTAAGTGCTATACAATACCAGAGCTCAACTCTAGAAATTTCCATGATGATTCTGGTTTTAGGGTTGATATAACTGAAGTAGAGCTATTCTGTTTTTACGGTTTAATTTAAAAATCCTCCGAATAAATGACAACGAACTGCAGTGTAATTATAGGGAAATCATGTGTGTCAAAACAGAAGTAAGATGTTTTGATAAAATCTGTTAATAGTTTAATTTTTTTCCTTAAAGAGTTTGTTTTCATTTCCTGGAGATAGGAGCTTATTATAGAGCCCATGATGGCCTAAAACTTCCTCTTTGTTGTGGCGCTATTTGTTTGTGCTAAAGCTTGCCTGAAGAGCAGAGTGCAGAGCTAGACACACTAGCTAGCCATAGAGGCTAGGCAGTGGTGGCAGACACCTTTAATCCCAGCACCTGGGAGACAGAGGCAGGTGGTTCTCTGTGAGTTCAAGGCCACCCAGGGCTACACGAGTTTGAATCAGTCTACAAGAGAAACAGAGACAAGCAATGGTGTCTCACACCTTTAATCCCAGCACTAGGGAGCTGTAGATGGGACTTGATATGGCTGGGTGGAGAGAGGACTATAAGGTGGGAGGAGACAGGAGCTCATGAGGATTTGTAGAGACAGGATTGCCTCTTTGGTCTGAGAATTCAGTAGAGGTAAGAGCTAGTGACTGGCTGCTCTGTTTCTCTGATCTTTCAGTTTTCACCCCTGATAGCTGACTCTGGGTTTTTATTAATAAGACCCATTAGAATTCGCGCTACACTATATAATGCAAACACGGAGACGATGGGATATGGTTAGATGTATCTCAGCTGCCTTTCTAGGAAGGGTGAAACTAACTGTTATCTGGAATAAACAAATCCTTTTTTAGAGACCATAAAGGAATGAGAAATATTTGAAAAGAGCGTGCAGAGAAAGAGACAATAAGATGGTATGCATGTGGTTATAAATGCCTCGTGGTTAAAAATCTGTGTTTATTGAGTGATGTTGATGAATGAAATGTGTAGACACACAGTGGAGCATCGTTCGGCCTTAAAAGGGAAGGGGTTTCTGGTCCAAGGACTTTGAAAACATTACAGCAAGTGAAACAATCCAGACACAAAGGGCAAAAAGTATTTAGTCCCACTTATCTAAGACACATAGCTAGAACAAGCAGGTTCATAGAAACAGGTAGAGTAAAGGCTGCAAGGCACTGGGGGAGGTGAGGAGGGCTGTGGAGGGAATGGAGGGTGACTTTCATGAGTCCAATGAGCTTTCTCTCCAGTATGTACAATATTATAAATGTGCTTAATGCAAATGATTGCACACTTGAAAATGGTTACAATGGTAAATTTCATCGTATGTCTATTTTGCCACAAGAAAAATTTGATTTAACCAATTTGATCTAAACAAAAAACCAGTACCTAGCACAAAACACCAGGAAGTTTGAATGTGACTATGATTTCTTTAGGTACTTATTACTGGATTAATAAACATCAACTCTACTTCTTATTTTTCCAGCTACATAGTTTATACCAACAAACTACTGGGAGCCTCTCTTTCCCAGGCAACACCCCTTTGTTCACCCTTCATCTTAGGAAAAGTGCAAATGGTCCAATGCATGCTGACTGGAGGGTCAAACATCTCCAATCTATGGTCAGCTTGTAAGCCCCATGAAGTTAGCTACATATATTTAGAGTGACTTCCTCTAATAGTCTAGGAGTTTGCAGATGAGATGCTTAGTCTTATGGGATTTCATTTTTTAAAAAATCTAACAGTTACTCCCTAAGCCCCCATATATTTTGACATTATAGACTCCGAAAGCGCAGGCACCACGTCACCACCAATTACCAAAGGCTATTGCCATAGGTAGCACAACTGTCTTTGTGTAGAAGTTTAGATGCACCCTAAGCCCCTCTTTCATGAAAACTGTATGAGCATGGAAGGTATGAATCTGCCTGTTACAGTTTATGAGGTACCCTCCACAGGTTCATATGTTGAACACATGATTCCCAACTGGCGATACTACTTGGGGAAGTCATAGAAACTTTAAACAGCAGGGCCTAGATGGAGAAAGTGAAGTCAGTGGGAGTTTTGTTGCTACTTGGTCCCCGGTCCCTTCCTTTCTCTCAGCTTTCTGTCAAAAGATAGATCACCTCTTCCAACATATATATTTGTCACTATGATGTGTGCCCAAGCTAAAGGCGCCAAGAGACCATAGACTAAGCCCTCTGAAACCAAGAGCCAATGTGAATATTTCCTTCTCTTAAATTGCTCCTGTCAAGTATCTGGTCACAGTAATACAGAAGAAACTAATGCACGATTCATCGTTTAAATAAAGGCAGGAAGTGGTCTTCCTGTGTGAGCAGAGCAGGCAAGGGCTATAGAAAGCCTAGGGAAGAGGAAAAGCCCGCCTAGGCTTGCAAAGATGGAACACTCAGGCTCAGGTTCATTCACCAAGCCCAGCTTGGCTCTTTTTTTTTGGGGGGGGGTGGTTTCAAGACAGGGTTTTTCTGCAGCTTTAGAGCCTGTCCTGGAACTAGCTCTTGTAGACCAGGCTGGTCTCGAACTCACAGAGATCTGCCTGCCTCTGCCTCCCTAGTGCTGGGATTAAAGGCGTGCGCCACCACCGCCCGGCCCAGCTTGGCTCTTTTATAAGCAGACACTGCTGGTCTCATGGAGATGGTAGTTGTTCAACTTTGAGGATAGATAACATTGTAAAATGCCAGTTTAAAAGGAAGATGAATCCAAATTAGGTACATGGATAACGTAATAAGTTAATATTGCCTGCGAATATACTGTTAAACTATGGGGGCTTTATAAGTCCCAAAAGATAAGGCAGTCAAAAATATTTTTGGATGCTTTGTATCAACATAACCATGTTTTTGACTTTGAATGGGTTCATGTAGCAGACAGAGAAAAACAGGGATATCCAGTGAATTATCAAATTGATAAATCTCCCCCCACCTTTAATCTCCCCCACCTTGCACAACTTTCATGCGGATATTTTAATCTTCCCGATCTGGTAGCCCTTTAAGGCCCCACTGCATGGATTCTCAGAACAGAACACGCTGGCTGGAGCAGTCAACCCCACTCTCCTTTCCTTTGCTCTGATCCTTTTAAGACGAGCCAATCTTGAAGGACTGTGAGGTCAGACCCCAGCCAATGGGTAAAAGACACAGTCGCCATCTGTGTTAGAATAGAAACCAAGTGAGTTTTCTGCTTTGGTTGTGCTTGCTATCCTCAGTTTGGGATTTGGTACTTCTCCCCCCCCCCCAAAAAAAAACAACAAAGAAATTGCCAGATGAACTTGGATGGACAGATGGACAGATGGATGGATGAATGGGCAGACGGACAGACAAATAGATAGATGGTAGGTCGAAGGTAGATAGATAGACAGATAGACAGACAGAGAGATGATAGCTAGGTAGATGGTAGCTAGATAGATGACAGACAGATAGATAATAAATTGTATTAAGGATCAAACCATTAGTGACAAATGGAGCCTAAACTTGAGGATGGTGTGTGACAAGTGCACAGGGACAGGGTTTAAAAAAAATCACAGGTGGGCAGGGTGAAGGCACAGAAGACAGCCACCAAGCTAGAGTAGAATTTATTCTAGGAAGTAGAGAGCGGTGTGGAAAGGTAGCTGCAGTTCATCAAGCTGGTGAAGAAGGCTTGAAAAGTCTGCTCATCCTTACTGAAGTCCCACGTGCTGGGATACTGGGATGCAGGGATGCAGGGATGCACTCCTGTGCTTACGTTCTGCCTCCAAGGACAGCAAAAGAACCCAGCACTTGTTTCCTGCTTGATTGAACATACACACCCAACCTTTTTAAACGTTGCAGCTTAAGATTTTGGAAAGGGAAGACCAGGCAACTTTATGCTTATAATTTATTCTTCCAACTGGAAATTTCAATTGTCTCCCCGCTGCAGTATTTTCAGGGAAATGGACCCGGTTTTCAGCAGACTCATTTTAAGTGGTCTTAGTCTGGATTAATTAGCTTCAAACCTCTGGGCCTCCTGCTGATCTTAACTAGAGTAACTCTGCCCCGGGCAGAGTCAGAGCTCAGTATTCGATCGTCCAGCTTCTAAGAACAAAAAATATGGGTACCATTATCGAATATCCAATGACTCCAGTGTCCAAATGAAACCAGTCCAACATTTGGGTTCTTCCTACAGGGGCAGAGGATACAGGCGCTGCACCAGTGTACGCAAATGCACAGGAAATGTAAACCTGAGAGTTTAAAGCTGGGGGGAACACTACCATCTCACAATGGAATCCAATGTAAACCCATTGTCCTCATGTTGTGTGCTATCATTAGGAGGGAAGTGCTCAATCCACTTCCTTAGGATGGTAAGTCTGTTTCCATGGTAACCCGTGTGCCTTTCACTCGGGATAACTAAACAGAACACCCACTAAGTCATGCATTTTCTAAATGTTTCCAGGACCAATAGCAGCTCTAAATCCTGACAAACACCCTTCTGCTTCCTCTTTTAATTTTATTTTTCCTACATACAAAAGACACTGATGACAGAAATATAAGAGACAGGCATCTTGACTAACACTGACCCTGGATCCAATACAAAACATTCCTGATGGGGGGGGGGGGTGGGGTTGTCTTGTCAAACGAAATAAAGTTGGCCTCCCATCCCCTGGCACAAACACTGTAGTTGTTCAAGCAAGACAGCAATAGGAGAAATTGGTTGGGTTTGCAATATGAGATTCCCCCCTCCTCCCAATATCTCCCCTAGCATTCCAATCAGATTCCAAGCAGAAATTTAAAAGAACAGCTTTTCAGCTTTTCGGGCCTCTAACCCTGTCTTTAGACAGCCACTGTAGAATGCGACTCCAGGGTCTTGTACGCTTGCACCTTTGTTAAGAGTCTGTCTAGACATGCTTTAAAACTCAGCGCTACTACAGACTCCTGGACAGCCCTGCCATGAAGTTGAATGGCTCTGGATTAGTCAACACCCCCACAAAAAGCTCTCAATCCCCAAAGCTCTAATGGTCTTTCACTGCAAAATATGGGCCTACCCGTATTCAACAACAGAAAGCCCTTCCGATGTGCCACTAGGGACCTTCCACAAGGCTCTCATCCAGTTACCTCTGTAAGAGACATCAATAGTTAATAGAAGGAGACGTATCCTAACTCTGTACTTTCTTCGTGGTCCCATCTCTCCACCCTAGCCACAAATCAGAATCATCTGAAGAACTTGGTATTGAACTCTCTGGTATTTCCACTTAATAGCTCAGCATGGAGCCCAGTGAGAACATTTGAAAATGCCCCTCTAATGACTCTGGTGCACAACCTCACTGATCCCGAGAGACCATTAGACCTGTGTGCTCACGAATCCAAAACTTTTATTATACAAGTTACCCAGCAATACATTTCTCTTTATTTCTCTAATGGCCACCACCCCAAAAGTCCTCCATAACTCTTTCTAACCATTTATACATATGCATAGTGTACACAGCATGAAAATCCTATGTTCAACACTCCACACTGTTCTGTTGGTTTTACAATATCCACTTGGTCCTCTTCTGCCTCTTTTCTAGTCATTGCTGGTACAAACTGACCTCAGCTGTATTTAAACCCCGCCCCTCTCTAATCCTCAGCTGTCCTCTATGGCAGCAGAAAGCCACGTGTGGCTATTGACTGGGATTGATATAGAGTGGACTTTAGCCACAAACCAGACCTCAGATTCAGGTTTAAAGTGTGCTAGACTGGAGGGTGGGCGTGTGTGGGTGAATGTGTATGTACATATGTAGAGGTCAAAGGTTAGCCTGTGGTGTTGTTCCAGGGAAGTCATTCACCTTGGTTTTATTTATTTATTTTTTTGAGACAGCATCTCATTGGACGTGGGGCTCACTGTGAGCCCCACAGATCTGCTTGTCCCTGCCTCCCCAGTGTTGGGATTATAAACATGGGTCATCGTGCCTAAACTTTCACACGGGCACTGAGGATGGAGCCCAGGTCCTTGTGTTTGAAGAGCAAGCACTTCGCCAACTGAACAATCTCCCCAGTTCCCACTCCAGATTTTAATACTTAATTCTGGAAAATATATAAAATACCTCACTGGTTATTTTTCTTGATTACATACTGAAATGATAATGTTAGGCAATTAGATCAAGTAAAGCAGAATACAAAGATTCCATCTCACCTGTTTCTGTTTACTTCCATAATTGCAATAATGGCAAGACATAAGGTTTTATGTATGGTTCTAATTGTATTTCTATGAAATGACTCTGTTCTAAATGATGGCCACTGTAGTTCATCTGATATTCAAAAAAAAAAAAAAACACCGTAGTGGACATTATTTTAGATTGTGTGGTTGTTGATGGGGACTATTTGCCCCCAGTACAAAGTATGGAAACATTTTAAGATGGGGACTTAACTGTTATCCACTGCACAGAGCTGCTAGGACGCTGTATTCCACAGGACAGCCTCCGCGGACAAGAATTATCTGGCTGAGTCCATCAACAGCACAGGGTTCTAAACCTAGTTCAGCAAGAAGCTCACATGGCAATGCTCTCCAATAATAGAGTTTAAGTCTCAGGACCATCTGAGCTTTTGAAATTTTTGTTCAAATACTAAAATACTCCTCAAAATAGATATGCCAATGACTTACATTAACTTCTCTCCATCAGCAGCACATGAGAACATTCAAATTAATAAAAATTAAAGCTGGATGGTGGTGGTGTACACCTTTAATCCCAGACTCAGGAGGCAGAGTTCAAGGCCAGCCTGGTTTATAGAGGCCAGGAGAGCCAGGGCTGCACAGAGAAACCCTATCTTAAAACACTTACTAAATAAATAAGTAAGTAAACAATAAAATTCCACCTGGAAAAGTCTGAAAGGTCTCAGAGAGCACCCAATATACATTCTAAGTTCATCCTGCTAAGGCAGCTCAGAATCCTTGAGTCCTAAGTAATACTCAGAGGTTTAACGCACCCCCTACACTTAAGAAAAAATGCCTGTGATTCTAGACCACAATGCACCATGAGTCCTAACAATGTTAATTCATAAACTCTACTAAAATCTCTGCTTTCTGTGCTTGGTCAAATTATGAATCTTGGGACCTGTTCTTCAATCATCTCAAATGCTTTTTAAGACTCCAAAGTTCTTTTCAAAAGATTTATTTTTCTACTAACGTCTAAAGCCCAAAGTTGCCAGCCAACACTATTCTCAGAATAACTTTTATGTACCGAAACTGATAGTCCTGACCGTGTGACAGGCCCAGGTGTTCGCTCTCAAACGCTCTTTGTTAAGAACTGATGATCTTGCCAAAGAAATTGCCAAGTGGAAAGGGTGGTGCACACCCATAATCCCCGGACTTGGGAGGCTGACGTAACAAAATTCCCAGTTCCAGGCCAGGCTACACTACACAGCAAGACCCTGTGCATAGACATAGTTATCAAAAGTAAATCTGTTCCGCAAATCCAGAAGCAGGATCTATATGAAATTCAACATCATGCCCACATATTTGCATTTTATCTAGTCCTTTTAGGACACAAGATTATTTATCTATTTTTGTTTCAATTCCATATTTGTAATAATTAAGATCTCACTATCACGGTGCGCATTCTGAATTTTCTTGCACGGCATGTTAAATGTAAGGTCCCTTCCAGGCGTAAATTCTGTAGGTAAATTGTGACTCTCAGCAGCTTCTGCTGCTGTGAATCTGTAATGAAAAATCAGGTTTTAACTTTCTTAATGGGGTAGATTTGAATCCTGAATTCACTCAATGACTTAGAGCCTGTGGAATAAGACGAATACTAGGAATACAAACAATTACCTAGACAGACAGAAAGAAACCATTTTGCCGACCTCCTCCCCTCCCCCATGCTGGGTGAAGCAGTCTCCAAAGTTAAAGTATGCCAGCATGATTAGCAAAACCAGTGACCACTTCTCCATGTCTTGACTTAAACTCTAGTTCGTGCTTTCAAATTTGAGCCTAAGAAAATTTAGATAGGGGGCTGGAGAGATGGCTCAGCGGTTAAGAGCACTGACTGTTCTTCCAGAGGATCTGAGTTCAATTCCCAGCAACCACATGGTGGCTCACAACCATCTGTAATGAGATCTGGCGCCCTCGTCTGGCCTGCAGGCATACATGGAGGCAGATTGTTGTATACATAATAAATAAATAAAATTAAAAAAAAAAAGAAAATTTAGACAATCAAAGGTGGCAGGAGGAGGAAAAAGAAACTGAGGACCAGTCTTAATAATCTTGTGTTAATCTATACAGAGTATCGGGGAGTTTGCTGTGAGACTGTATCTCCTAGTAACGTCAGAAGCTCTACTCCTCAAGACTGATCAACATGACCATCCAAACTCCAGCTGGATAAGGACCGCAATGAACATGCTGAACTGGATCAGCAAAAGCCTTCAATCCTATACAAAGAGCTATAGACAACTGAGGATAGCCGGAAGTGGGAGCAGAGGACCTCCCCAGGGAAGAGCACACCATTGGTTCTCCAGTGCCAAACAGTCAGCCCTAAAAACAGACATACAAGTAACACTATAGAGACTCATCAGATATATATTTAGGAATATTATGTTTATACAAATACATACATGCATACAATAGCCATGAATTTGAAGGAGAGTGAGTAGTCTATGGGAGGCTGAGAGGGAAGAAAAGGAAGGGAGAAATGCTATAATTCAAACACAATCCCCAAAATAAACAAAACCTAAACAACAACAGCCACAAAGACACAGAGGTGAGGAAGGCAAGGCGAGCCAGGCTGTAAGCTCTGGAAGGAAAGAGCTGTCTTTGTTTACCGGCTGTGCCTAAAGGGCTCTTGGCACACAAACATACTTCAAATACTTGCTTAAAAACACATGATGAAGAGAACAGTAGCTACCAAGTTCTTAAGAAAAGTGTTGAAGCTTGACCAAAAGTTTCATTCAGAAACAGAAACGAGGACGGGACACCCACGTGGCACTGGACAGTCGCACAGGTGTATAGGTGCACAGGTGTATAGGTGCACAGGTGTATAGGTGCACAGGTGTTTAGGCAGAGGCCCTCTTGCCGGCCAACTAAGGCCTCCTGAAAAGCACAGGATGGGTTGCTAGAGTCTCTTAGGGCAGCCAGGGTCTCTCTCCTGTTCGGTTCCCACTCAGAACTGAAGGATAGACTGCAAAGAAACAGCCTTGCCAAACCCTTCAGCTGGCCAAGTGAAGGATACTAGGGTACATGTCAGATATCGCCTGTGCCTCTGTGATGTGAGAGAGTCTTCTGTTTGAGTTGATTTCATTGGCTAATAAAGAAACTGCCTGGCCCATTTGATAGACCGCCCCTTAGGTGGGTAGAGTAGACAGAACAGGAAGAGGAAGTGAGGTAGAAGGATCAGTAAGATGCCACACCTCTCCTAAGTTAGTCAGACTGCCGTGCCTCTCCTCAGAGAGATGCCAGACACGATGAAGCTCCAGCCCAAGATGGACGTACGCTAGAATCTACCTGGTAAGGCACTACTTTGTGGTGCTACACAGATTATTAGATATGGGTTAGTCAAGATGTGAGTAAGAGGCTGAAAATAATGGGCCAGGCAGTATTTAAAAGAATACAGTTTGTGTGTTGATATTTCGGGTGTAAAGCTAACCATGAAGGAGCCGGGTGGGATGAAAAGTAGGCCTGCCCGCAGCACCCCACTACACCTCTGAAACCGATAATGCAGGGGTTCTCAACCTGTGAGTTGAGACCCCCATATGTCAGATATCAGATAGCCTTTCACGTTATGATTCATAACAGTGGCAAACTACAGCTATGAAGAAGCAAAGAAACAACTTTAAGGTTGGGGGTCACCACAACATGAGGAGCTGTATGAAAGGGTCGCAGCATCGGGAAAGTGGCCACCTCGTGGGCTTCTAAGAAGGCATATATTGGGCTCATGTTAGTCTCACCCAATCAATAAAGACACCTGAGGTAGCCGTGGAAGCATGGGTCTACCCCTGCTCCCGGGGTTCATTCTGAGGAGTCTCTGGCCAGCCAGTGTTTCCTGTTTGTGCCTGTATTCCCTCTGCCCCACCCGGTGATTAGCTAAAGGGCATTGTTTACTCCATCTTGGGTGTGGCAATTTCCCACCTGCCTGGGGGGAATTCCTTGTGCAGCAGCTAGGTGTGTAAGGATTTTCCCAAGGTTGAATAGACAGCATCGCTGATCTTTTGAATGACCCAGGTCTGATGTGTGTTCTTTCAACCTCCAGGCCCTTGCCCAGCTCATGTAGGGTACAGTGGCGCGAACTGTACCGAGAGGACGACACAGACACAGGTGTTGCAGAAGCCTTTGGCTTATTTGGTACAGAACAGCCTCCTTTGCCCCCAGCCACATCACAAGAAGACCTTCCAAATGGACCAAATGTAATTAACATAAAAACAAATTAGCCCAATTCAAAGTCAGGAAAAGAATTCCCAGTTTCCATAAGCAAAAGAAATTAACTGTCAGAGCATCAGGCCAAGAAGCTGATCACTCAGGATCACGTGTGAGAGCTTTAACTAGGGATGAGGGAGGGTAGCTGCCCTATGAGCTGCTGTCCTTGCTTGCTTCCCTTGGCTGTGATAAAACATTCTGGCCAAAAGCAACGTGCGGGAGGAAGGGGATTATTTGGCTTACTGTTTTAGATTCCATCGCCCAGGGAAGTCAAGGCAGGAACCCAAGGAAGGAACCTAGAGGTAAGAACTGAAGCAGAAGCCTTGGAAAAATGCTACTTACTGGCTTGCTCCTCAGTGGTTTTCTTAGCTTGCTTATTACTATTTTTTTTAAAATACAATTAGGACCACCTGCCAAGGGCTGTGACTGCCCACACTGGACTGGACTGTCCCGCATGAATCACTAATCAAGAAAATGCCTCACAGACTTGCCTACTGCGATCTGATGGAGGCATTTTTCTCAACTCCAGGTTGGTCTTCATTAGCAGTGAGGGAAATTCTTGACTAGAAGGAATTGATGAAGGGCAGAGTGACAAAATGTGTGCTCTCAGAAAACAGAAGATTGAGGGACAGAAACAAGGCACCCAGCCTGCAGGGAAGAACCTAAAATCCACAACCAGAGGACAGGCTGAGAAGTAATTACTGGGAAATCTTCCCAGCTCAATCCTGAATCCTGTCCTTTCCTGATCAGTTAGTTCTGCCCTCTGATATTTCTCTTGCTTCCACTCCTCCAGGAAGTAAAATGTGTACATCGACATTTTTCAGAAAGTAATTGAGTCTATTAAAAATATTTTAAGTTCAATAATTAACCTACAGGGCATTTCATGTCTTAAAAATTTGCAAAAATGTGCTGTTATTGGGGGACTCTGCATATTTTAAAATAAGGTCAGGCCAGATCCAACTACAATGTGAATGCTTTGAGGTCATAATTTACTATAAATTTACTATAAATTATTGCTCTAGCAGTAATTCTCTAAAGATTCCATTGTGACTACATGAGATAATGCTGCAGGTAGCCAACCATGCTCTATAGAACCAGATAATTCAAGAATTACAAGAAGAAACCAGCAGTGATAAACCAGCCCACTGTTGCTACCCAATAATAATATCAAATCACATCAACAACTATTAGATCATAGGTTATAAGTATCAGAAGTTCAAGGTCATCCTCAGCTACAGCATTTTAGGGCCATCCTAGGCTACATGAAACTGGGAAGAGGGGAGAAAAAAGGGGCAGAGAAGATCATCAATACCTTGATCAATCTGTTGATGCTTTTAGCAAATCAGCTAGGCTGGTTCTTCTATATAATGGAGGTGGGGCTGAAGGAGAGAGGAGCATTGGGATCAAAGATTGAGGTTTCAGTTTCCCCTGGAAGGTAATCTATGCTCAAGGAACTGAATATAAACAGAGTGACAGGATTTCTGGAGCACCATGATGGAGTGATAAAGGCAGGATGGAAAACAAGGGATGAACAATACAAGGGTCAGCTTGGGTGAAAACCTCTAAGTGAGAACTAGGCTGCCAGACGTCAGACTAAGAGCCAGCAGCAACCAGAACACTTGGATTTTCATAGCACACTACACTTGGATTTGAAGACTTCTGTCGACTTCACTGTACTTATTAAACCAAAGCTGGGCAAAACTTGAGGGTCAGCACACAAATAATTCCATCGTAGATAAAAAAAAAGCATGCAAGGAGCTTACCAGAGTAAGGAACTACAGAAACAGGGCAGTGGCTGCCACCGAAAGCAAGCAAGGTGAGTCTATAATGCAGCCCAGTCTCGGCACAGCAGCCCAGCCTCACCCAAAAGGTATTTAAGGCAGGACCAGAAAGGCTACACCCCAGTTAAAGAGATCATTATGGTATTCTCAAGTGAAGTGAAATTTTTTTCAGTCTCTTAATAATTATTAGAAGAGAAACTATTTCTATGAGTTGGAAGTTATCTTCACAGATGTGCGTGCACCCCACATTCCCTTGGTCACTCCAGGTTAACATGGGCTCATTTTCTTCTCTCACTGTAAAATGAGTGGGAATAAAATAATTCTCCTAGTCCTTGAGAGTCTCTTTGTTTGTAGCTAACAAAAGTCACTGCACAGGATAAGCTCTGAGGCCTCAGTTATGTGGCATAATAAAGTGTTCTTTCTTATTGTTTCATCTTTGTGCAAGGTAAAAGTGGCATCGAGACAGAGCCTCTCATCCACAGAGTAACATCATCATCTTATCTACTAATGGGTTCTCCTTGAGAATCTCATTTTAACGAAGCTGTCTAGTTTTGCTGAAAACACAGGCTAATGTGGCATTTTAACTCCAGCAAGCGATCCTTTCCAGCTCCCCGCTGCATTATTGCAACCAAGGCAGTCACTACGGTCAGCAACTTGTTTTCTCCCTAATGTGAAACCTCCATTCGCCCTCTTGATCTTCATGGAGATACAGCCAGCAGCGGCTTTGAGGTGGCAGGTGGATGCCTGCTGTAACCCTTCCTCGATCTGTGGCTTTCTCAGAAACAAAGTAAATGTTTGCCAGCCTGAACGCCATGATGAAAATAAGAGCTACATCTGCCAACCTGAAAACATCAAACATCTGAACCCCACCTTAGTGGCAAATGGCTGAGGAACAAGTTTCTTCCTCGTTCAATTCCAGCACGCCTGACAGGGCAATGCTATGCTTGCCTGCGGAGAGCTAACAAATCCTATGGGACCAGCACAGCCTTGGCAGCTGTGATCCCGATCCTGGGTGAGCAGTTGTAAAGTAAGGACTTCATCCTAGGACACGTGGTGATACAACCCGCTGCAGGATGCTCACCGGGCATATCCACGTGAGGCCCTGAACGCAACCTCCAAATGTAGAGGGGTAGAAAAATGCTTTAGACACCAAGGCACCATGGGTGTACACAGTTATGGACTGCCCAAAGAGTTAAGGTGTGTGTAGTGGGAGGGGTTATGTTTCACTGAAATCACTCAAGAACACATACACTTAAACACTAAGCTATGTGAGTTTGGAAACCTGAATTGGCTGATTTGGGGGAAAGGGGATTAAGTATCTACCCAATAATTTCTTTAATACCATACTTCAGAGAAAGAATTTTGATACATCACTTTTATCCCTACTGAATGAGTTTTATCTTTGATTCATAAAAAGAAACAAGGCATTTACAGGCATTGAATAAGGATCTCATGGACTCAAAGTCAAGGTATTCCAAAAACACACCAATCTGGCCATCTTCTCAAAATTATTGTCCACCCTTCCCCTAGAACTGTCATCAGAGGACAAAGTCTCTATTCCCCAAATGCCAGGGATGCAGATTATCACCAACCCAATTGTGATATCTTTAACATGGATTCCTTAAATGTCTGTCATTCCCTATGGACAGATGAATACCACAGAACCTTCCTACTTATTATTCATGTTCAAAGCATAGTCTATAAAATCTAGAGGGGTGCTACAGAATTGCTCCACTTTCTGTAGACCTGGGATCAGAGCTGTCTTGATGCTCAGGCTGTGGCAGATCCCAGTGCACCAAATGCTCCGTCTGAAATCCAACATAATTTGGCATTAACTTCTTTTCCTGCAGTATGGTCTCAAAACGGACATCCTTCCAACAGTTGTGTGTTGGTTCTGAACGGAAGTCAACACAGACAGCATAAACTTTAGTGTGCTCAATCACACATCTATATCACTCCCCTCCACCCTACACCCAAGGTTCAAGGACCACTGGGGAAAGGGAGAAGATTTTAAGACCAGAAGTTGGGGAAGACTGAAGCAAAATAGTGTCTTCTAAATGTGACAGTACTATGGCACTCATAAAATCATAGCAGCGGGTCAGCATTCTAACATGGAGGACTAATGATCATCCCCGCCAGTGACTGAAATGGAGGGGCCAGTTTCCCTTAATGGTGTAGCCCTGGTAGGCCAACCATGCTTTAGCAGATGGCTCCACACCCAAGAGTGTGCATGGTAAGCACCAACTGGACTCAATGGATTATTTAAAAACAAAACAGAGGACATAGAGTTGGGAAAGGGATGGGAAGGAGCGTGGATCTGGAAGGAGTTAGAGGAAGGAGCGGGGATAAATGCAATCAAAACACATTGTATCAAATTCTCAAGAAATTGATAAAGATACACATTGAAAAGAAATCATGAAGTGTGACTTCTTCACCACTGAGTATATCTACTGTAGGGAGAGTTTGTCAGAAACTACCATCAATAGGCGAAGTGTCATAGGGAGCACAAAGCACGGTCATGGCCACGAGACTGAGACGTCTCCGGCTTTTCTCTGAGGCCCTCTGGGCCTGCTTTGCTTCACTGGTTCTTGTTTTCTCAACAACCTATGCTTTGTCTAGGGCAGTGGGTCTCAACCTTCCTAGTGCTCATGTTGTGGTGACCACCATCCATAAAATTACTTCTGTTGCAACTTCATAACTGTACTTTTGTTCCTGTTTTGAATCATAACGTGAATATCTGTGTTTTCCGGTGGTACCTGTGAAGGTACCATTTGATCCCCCAGGGGAGTCGAGACCCACAGGTTGAGAATCACTGCTCTAGGGCCAATGAAAGACATTGCCTGGAAAATTTTAGATATTGATCTACATCTGCATCAGGCTTCCAGTGCAACTCAACTGTTGGCACAGACACAATGGTGCACAAAATCAATCTGAGTGTAGGAAACTGTGTAGTCACTGGGCCAAACTCTGAAAATCCAGTCTGGCACAGCTGCATATAAATGGGTAACATTTTAAAACCTTGAGTAGGAATAAAGACAATATTCTCATGCCTCTCTCCCCAGACCCTCAGTTCAAACAGTGGCCAATGCCTGACACCCTTCACGCCAGCCTTGTCTCCACCAAAGCTTCTTGGGGTAGCAGTGAGACCCAAATCCTTCTTTTAGTTTTGACATTCTAATATAATAGCATCATTTCCTCATTTCCTTCCCTCCCTCAAATCCTTCTCATAAAAGAGGGAGACCTCTTTTAAATTCAGGCCCTCTTTTTTTCATTGTTATTATATATATATACATATATTCCTGAAAATAACCTGCTCAGTCTGTACAATGTCATTTGTATGTATGGTTACTGGGTTGAATACTTGGTATTGAAAAAGCAATTGGTGTGGTCTTCCTTGGGAAAGACTTTTTGTCCCACTCACAGCGTTCCTTAGTGGCCTGTAGTTCTCCGTGTGGGATGGAGGCCTTGTAGTCTTTCCCATGCTGTCTTGCATGCCTGTTGCTGATGCCCTGCTTCGCTCATGTTAGTCACGGGGTGAGGACGACACTGCACAGTCAGACACTTTCATCTGCACAGATTCCATCTTTATGAAAGAATGGGCCAAAAATGCAAAAAGTATTCACAGCCAAGTGTCGTGGTTTATACCATGACAATCCTTCACTGAGAGAAGCTAACCAAGGAGCTCCAGGCAGGAACCTGGAGGCAGGCACTGAAGGAGAGGTTATGGAGTGATGCTGCTTTCTAGACTGGTCATTGTGGCTTCTTCTGACTTAACTCAGGAGCACATGCCCACGGTAGACTGGGCCCACCCACATCAATCATTAATCAAGAAAATGTCCCACAGACTTGCTTGCAGGCCAACCTGATGAAGGCATCTTCTCAATCAGGTTCCCTCTTTCCAGAGAACCCTAGTTTTTGCCAAGTTGACACAAACTAACCACTGGGCCAGAATGGACCATCTGGGTGAGGGGGCAGATACTGTCTGTCTACCTAGAAGACCCCAGTGAAACTAGAGCCCCATAGTCTTGGTTGCCGACACAGTCTACATCCTTTGAAACTGAACTGAACTGCACCCAGATGGACTAGTGGGTCTACAGAATGCTGTGGCCTCATCTCTCACTCTGCACTGTGACATTGGCTGTCATGCCTGGAGTAATCTCTGAGACAAATCTCTTACTGCATTCTCTGAGCCATTCAGTCCCAGGAAGTTGGAACTGAGGTCCACGAGAAGGGAAGAAGGTATCCTCTACTCAGGATTTGGAGAAAACGACCTTCCGGTTTCATCCCACACCCCTCCTTTTTAAAGTTGGGGTGCCAGACAATGGCACTTAAGGGCTGATCTTCGGGTGGACTACTGCCTCAGGTCTCACGCTCTGACCCTGGGGCACAATCCTTAGAGTCCAGAGTGCCTGAGCACCCAAAGAAATGGCCTCATGGCCCACAACTCTGTGAATCCTTGTCTTAAGTAAATCAGTCAGCTTCAACCGATGATGGCTCGTCTATTCCATATTTAATAAATACAAAGGACAAGCTTATTCACAAAAATATACATAAGAGATATGGGACTTCAGACCTTGATGGACACTGGAAACTTCCACTTCTGAAATCATATTCTGTGCCAATCTACTCTCTGGCCATAACTTCAGGTCAGCTCACCTTCCTGGCATTCATAAACACCTTGGGTTTTCCAAAGCACCCATTGTTCCTCAACACGATATTCCCTCCTGGCAAATCATGGGTCCTTTCATTTTAACACCCTCTCAGCAACACATACTTTCTGTGCAACTTTTATGTTGCTGTGATAAAACAGCAAGGCAAGTTAGAGAAGGAAGAGTTCATATGGGGCGTACAGTCCAAAAGGGATAGGAGTCCATCACCGTCATGACAAGGTGCATGGCAGAAGGCAGGCGTGGTGCTGGGCAGAAGCAGAGAGCTCACATCCCAATCCACAAACAGCAAGCAAAGAGAGAGCCCTGGGTATGGCATAAGGCTTTTGAAACCCTAAGCCCACCCCAGTGACATGCCTCCCTCCAACAAGGCCACGTTCCTCATCCTTCCCAAACAATCAAACCCGGCACCAAGTTTTCAATGCCCGAGACTTCAAGGGAAACAACTCATTGGAACCACCATACTTTATCTTCCTAGTGTTTGCTCATGGCACCCAAAACTCCCAATCCAGGACTGAGCCTACTTGGCACAAAACAAGCCCCCAAACAACTGCAGGAAGCATTTGACCTGCTCCATCACTCAGCTCCAGTGCAGACCTGCAGCAGTTGCAACTTCAGCTTCCGATCCAAAGCCACATGCCTCCCCATCTTCGCCATCGCCGTCAAGAATCTTATAACCTTTCTCTCTCTTCGACTAGTTTCTACCACAGGCATGGTTATCCCACCTTACCCACCAGAATAAAATCTAGTCCCAGACTGTCCATCTCAGTCCCTGGAGACCTTGCCCATCACCTTGAAGTTCACCATCACCTGACGACAGTTTCCTCATCCGTCGTTTCTAGCGGTTATATCTCATTTTCTGCTTCTTCTCTCTGGCACACTAGACATGGAACTTTTCCATCACACCCCTCTATTTCTTTGTCCCAGTTGCCATGAGATCTGAATCAATTGCTCCCCTTTTATCACTCGATAGCACCCACATTCTTCTACTGTTGTGCAGCCTCTCCGGATTGCCTGACGTCTCCATATCGCTGGAGCTATCACGAGGCATCAAGCTAGGTAAAACCAGAGGCCTTGTCTTTGTAGTCTCTGGTTCTGAGCAATTTCCTGGATGTACTCCCAAAGCCAGTGGCATGGAACTGGAGAGGATGGCTCGGTGATTAAGAGCACTTGCTGCTCTTGCAGATGACCGGGTTTGTTTCTCAGCACCTGTATGGTAGTTCACAACTGTCTGTAACTCCACTTCCAGGGATCCAACACCCTCTTCTGACTTCTGCGGGCACCAACCAAGCACTCATACACATAAAAAAATTAACTAATTATATTAAAAAGCCATTTGCTGTGGAAAGTCCACTCCCCGACAGGCCTGAACCTTCACGCCTCTGTCAACGTGTTGAATTAGAATACTCACGGGTGCCCCCATTGCTAGCGCCTGAAGCTTGTTTCCTCAAATTACTCACGGATGGATGCTCAGAGATTGCCCGGCCGCACTCAGGAATCTGAGAAACGCTTTTAGAGCCTCACCCCATCTCTAATTGCCTTAATCCCCAAGCATATGAAGAGACAGCAGCACCTTTGTTTTGTGAATTTGCTCAGAAAATAGAGGCCAGGCCTTACCAGCTAGGTTAGGTTCGGAGAGAAAGGAGGCAGTCAAGGAAGGAAGGAAGCTCAGGTCACAGCCAAGGCCAACAAGCAACACAATCCCCTAGCTAAGAACGTTAGACTTCTCTCACTCAGACATCAAAATAAGTGACTCTATTTAAGTTACTCCTGTAGACTTCCACTTGGGGTTTTCATCATCTTCACTTCATGTTGTTAGTGGAAAGGGCGGAGATTTAAAAAGAAAAGGCTTTTCGAGTCTGACCGCAGTTGCCTTCTGTGTGAGGGTGACTATGCACAGATGTTGAACGGCTTCGCCTCTCTGTCCATGGGGTTCTGAGGAGACCCTCGTTACCTCCTCTCCCAAGTCCCTGGTGGTTCTGAAAAGTCACTGTGCCTTCCAGTCGCTGAGGCTCTGCTGAAATGCAGGCTCCAGCTCAGTCGGTCTGCATCCCGCATCAGGTCCAAGGTGCTGCCGCTGGACTGGGCCTAGACTTGCCTTTGTGGGCATATTTGATCCATTTTGTTGCTGTGTGCCACCCAGGGACAGAGAAGCTCCCCCATTGAGCTTTTTGAAGAAAGTATTACAATTCCACTTATGTCAGTTTCTGTAAGACTGTAAAATGAGAAACACAGATACCACACCTGATTCATCTATCAGATCATCAATGTTCAGCCCATGTGGCTATGATCCCGAGGAATTCAGGAAATAAAGCTCTGTAACTCAGAGGAGCAGATCATTTGTTTTCTGTTGGAGAAGGCCACTTGTTGGTTCCTGGCCACCCGGCTAGCTTAGAGCCAAAATTATCACACAAAAACTGTACTAATTAAATCATTGTTTGGCCCATTAGCTCTGGCTTCTAATTGGCTAACTCATATATCTTAATTTAACCCATTTTAATAATCTGTGTATTGCCACATGGCTGTGGCTTACCGGGTAAAGTTCCCAGCATCTGTCTCCAGCGGCTCCATGGCTTCTCTGTGACTCTGTCCTCTTTGTCCCAGCATACAGCCTAGCTTTCCCCGACTAGTTCTGTTCTTCCCTGCCATAGGCTCAAAGCAGTTCCTTATTCATTAACCAATAAAAGCAACACACAGACAGAAGGACCTCCCACACCAGTTTTTATTTATCTGCTGCAGCATGCTGGAATGCTGATATTGCAGGATTTCTGACCTAACCCTTGCACAATGCACCTGCATCAGTTACTTTTCCTGTGGAAAAACCCTGACCAAAGCTACTTGAAAGAAAGAAGGCTTCATTTTAGCATACAGTTCACTTGTACAAGTCCATGGCAGAAAGGTGCTGAATGCAAGACCACTCGTCACATGATCTCCATAGTCAGGAAACAGAGATGACAGCTGGTGGCCACCTCACTTTCTCCTTTTCATTCAGTCCAGGCCCAGTCTACGGATTGCTGCTGCCCACAGTTAAGGTAACCTAGGTAACCTAGTCTGGATAATCCCTCACAAGTGTGTGTGTCTTTTAGGTGATTCCAGATTCCATGAAGCTGAGGGGACTTGTACAAGAGTGCAAACACTTGTACTTGAATGCAGTCACAGTGCAAACACCTGTACTCGAATACAGTCATAGTGCAAAAGGCCAGGGCAATGCCAAGGAACTGCTAAGTAAAGATGGAGTGATGGGTTGGAGAGAGAGCCCCGTGGTTAAGAGCACTCACAGCTCTTGTGGAAAACAAGAGTTCAGCTCCCAGCACCCACTTTGAGTGACTCATAACCACCTGTGTCTTCAGCTGCAGGGGATCTGATAATCTTCTTTTGACCTCCATGGATACCCACACACTTAAATGACAACAACAATAATAAAAACAACAACTAAATATGAAAAAAGACAGCATCTGGGAACCAAAGAGATGCTCAGAGGTTAAAAACACTTGTTCTTACAGAGAACTTGGGTTCAGTTTCCAGTACCCACATGGTAGCTCACGAGTGTCTTTACTCAAATTCCAGGGGGCCCAAATCCCCTCTTTTGACCTCCATGAGCACCAGGCACTCAGCGTCCAGGAACAACACAAACCATAGGCATTGCTTTGGAAATATATAAAGAACTTTATTAACTCAACAATAGGAAGGAAAATAAAACCCACAAGAAAAACTATCTGAGACGTTTCCTCAAAGAATATATATATATATACATATGTATATATATATACATATGTATATATATACATATATATATATATATATATGACCAAAAAGTGTTCAACCTAAATATAAACAAGGAGGACCATTTCACAGTTATTAGGATAGATACAGCAATTTTCAAAATCAAACAATCGATCACCAGCAGTATTCCTGTTACTGCCCAGCCTGCTGCCCCTTGAAGCAGGAATTAAATCTTTCTGTGGAAAAACGAACAGCAAAAACCCAGAAAGCCAAGCATTTGTGTAAAGAAATTTGACTCCTTGTATATCACCTATGGGTATGTAAAGTAGATTGGCTATTATGGAAAGCAGTTTGAGGTTTCCTCAAAAGGTCATTATATAATCCAGCAATTCTACTTCCAAGTTCATAACACAAATAATCGGAAACAGGTCCTTAGACTAATGCCTATGTGTTTATGGCAGTTCCATATATAATAGCTAATAGAGAAACACCAAAAATGTATATCAACAGATGAATAAATTATGCTTTCTTACAATGGAATATTTTTCAGCTATAAAAGAATGTGGTACCAGCCCATGCTACAATATGAATTAATCTTTAGACAGCATGCCAGTGTATATCACATATTACAAGGCCATATATTACACGAATCCACTTACACCAATAGTCAGAATATGTAAGTCCATGGAGACAGAGCGCTGACTGATGATCACCTTGCAAAGCAGGAAGCTACTGCACAAACTATGGAGTTTCTTTCTAAAGCAATGAACATTTCTTGAGCCAGTTAAGTGATGATTGCACAACCTGATGAAGATGCTAAATGCCACTGAACTGTGGCTTTAAGTGGGTGATTTTGTTCTGTGTAACTCACCCCATTAAAACACACACACACACACACACACACACTTACTCTTTCAGAGTCCCATAACTCAAAAGTCCTAGACACAAAGACTGACAGGGATGTGCTGTTTCTTTGGCCCTAGGGAAGGCCCCCATTCCATGTTCTTTCCATCTCTACAACCACTGCCGTTCTTTGGCTGTGACGTCTTCCTGTAATATCTTCAAAGCTAGCCTCACACTCAGATCTCTGCTTTTAATGTCAATGTCTGCCACTGTAACTCCTTCTCTAACACAACCCATTCTCACCAACTCCCCCGTATGTGGGCCCTTGTGAGAACTTCAGCTCTACTTACATCAGACACACCCCTGCACCCCACAGCCTCATCCCTTTTGTCATGAAAAATAACAAAGACCCAGTCCTATGACTTCAGTGCGACCCAACAGCTCATGTGGTGGAAACGTGCCATCTCATATGTATGATAATAGAACTTGGAGGTGTACAGTTTTGGGCAAATAACTAAGGTTCAACTGGTAAAATTCCTATGGCTTTCCTTAATCATTCCTCACCAGAGTAAGAAAACGCCACATCTTGCTTGAAGCTTGCATGCTCACCATTTTATTCAGAATGTTTCTGAAAGCTGTGGCTACCTGCCCAAGGTGAAGC